>NW_008684333.1:0-41792 GCF_000695815.1 Acanthisitta chloris | reverse complement strand
CCCTGTTATAATATGAATGTGCTCCTAATTATGTAGACATGCAAATATTTTTAGATTTAGGGCTGCAGATGGAATATGCTTGCTGCTGAATTTTACCCTTTAGTGTATATTTATATACTTTTAACTGGAGAACTAACATGGCCAATTAATTTCTTTTTGGAATACAGTTACTATTTAAAACAAAGCAAAGCCCCAAAACCTTAAGCAATGTGTGAAAGAGAATGTTAATTGGTGTAGAGAACATAAAATTATGTTCAAAAAGGGCGAACATGGAAAAAGAGAAGAAAAGCTGGGAGTTGCCCTGACTCAATAGGGTGTTCATGAAAGTTAAAAGTTAAAGTTTTTTAAAGTTCATATTGCCTGCTTAATCTGTACATATTGAAGGAGGTGAATAAAAAGGATTAATTTATGACTACAGTGCAAGACTCATCTAATTTGCATTTTGAAATGCTATTAATGCACTTTCTAAATAAAATAAATAAGACTATTAATTCATATCATGTATGAAATGTATTTTAATGATTTTCAAAGATCTGAAAATTCCCAATAAAATTGTGATGTATTATGTACATATTTTCTGTTTTTAAAATGTCTGATCTGCAGTATGTTCTTTAGTGTCAGATATGAAATAGCCAGTTTATTTTTGGTAAAGTATGGGTCAATTGTCTTTAGTAATGCTTTAAATAATGAAAATATGTATTATATAAAACTATACTCAAATAGCTAAGTGTTTCTCCATTTTTTATTTTTTTTCATGAAATGCCAGTATATTCAAAATTACATCATTTAGGTCTCAGACTGCAAACTCTGGGCAATATTCTGCATGAAACTTCTATATCATAATATGAAACAGAAGAGTAGATCTGTAGCTGATGAGAACTGGTTTTATTCTATTGAAAAAAAAAGATTTAAATTGCTTAAATAGATTTAAATCATAGCATTCAAAGAGTGCTGTCCTAAAAAGTAGTATGAATTTTCTTATATACTGACCTTCTTGCGATTAAATTAATTTTCAGCTGATTCAACAGGAACTCATTCCCTCTATACTACCTATAAAGATTATGAGTTAATGTTTCATGTATCAACAATGCTTCCATACATGCCCAGTAACAGGCAACAGGTATGTTGTTTTTAGCTTTTCATTGTAATTTTAAATTATAAATGTTTGATGTTGAGTGTTGGGTTTTTTTAATAATATTGGTTTAAAACTGAATTGTTTTATATGAAGTATGACTCAATTGTAATTTTTTCCTTGAAATATTATAAGACATCAGTAGTCTGATAAGATTTTTATTCTGTATAATTCAGGAATTTATCCCATCTCTCCTATTTCTTGATATTATTAAAAGGCAATGTTGCCTGTGGTGAATTAGTTATTTTCAGTTTGGACTGGATTTAAACCTTATGTATGTTTTAAACATTGAATGGAATGAATCTTGAAAATAGTCTTATGATTGAAGTATGCGTGTAATAAGATTTTAAAAACTATTTCACTTAATCCTTCTGTTACAGATCTTGAAATGTTTGTTAATCAGTCAGCTTAGTAATAACTGGTTAACTGTATCCTTCGAGGTGTCTGTGAAGACAGAAAACTGCAGTGTATTTATGTTATACTAGAGAATTTCCTTTGCTTATGTGATAATTCAGAATATCTCAAAGCATTAAGGATGGCTAAAACCCAGCACAGCATCCAAAGTGTGCAGTGCACCAGTAAGGTTACTCTGTCTTGCCTGTCTCAGATATTTCTTGTGACTTAATTAAGAAGTACAAGCACATTTGGTATAATATATCAGTATTAAAACTTATAAGAAAAGCAGTAGATTTGCTCATAGGTTAGACTGATGGTAGTTTGGAACTTTCTGTGCTGCTACTCTGTTTTTCTAGGCCTGCAGAAATAAGTGTTGATTTATTTAGTTAGTTTTAGAATATTCTCTCGTTGTCATGCAAGATACAAAAATTTCATCCATTTTGGAGGGTTGTCATGAAATATGGATGCTATTTCACTTTGCTGTTGAACAGCACACAAAAGAGAGTTTCTGCTTGTTAAACCATATGTGAGTTGTATCTTTCATGCCTACCCCGTCAATAGGTCTTGTGTGAGGAAAAAGAGATGTGTCAAGGCAGCAAGGAAAAGATAAAACTATTGAAATTCTTGAGAAAGGATAAATAAAAATCAAAATGGAATAAAGTATATAATGTGTTTATTTATTTTAGATAGTCAGTGCATGAAGCTCTGAACTGTTTGAAGAGCTGTTTGAAGTGAACAGTTAAGACAACATTTACTCCATTACACTCAAGATTCAGATGTTGTTTGAAGAAACTAAATCAGGAATCAAAAGACAGAAACTCTTCACCATGTGAATAATATAAAGTTTAGATGACTCACTTAAAATGTGTGGCTTTCAGGAGAGAGAATGTTCAGCTATGTCAGACAGTAGCTAGTAATCAAGGCATCAGAAATTCATAACTGATTTCCAATTGTTCAGTTTCTCTAAACTTCCACTTACACCTTATTACAATGTAGGATTAATTTAGTAAATGCACTAGGAGTTACTCTGTCTGTATCAGTTATAACAATCTTTGACTGGAAATTACATATAAATACTCTATTAAGAAGATATAATACACTGAATGAGCTTGCTATAAAAGGATAAAATTAATACTTTATAGCTAATCACAGGCACTGACAGTAAATATGGCCTTACTTGGAGTTTATTACTTTTGTTGTTGTCTTTCATGATTTTCACTTGTTTGTGAGAACAGGAAATCCTTTTGCCATGATCCACCAATTTTCATTGTTTTTTGCTGTTTGTCAGCTGCGCTGCTGTGTTGCTCAGCCACCCTCTATTGCTGTCCTTTCACTTCTTCCTGTGCCTTCCTTTCATTCTTATAATTTCCTTATGTGTCTTTATAGTCAGGTGCTGATTCTTGTGTACAGCAAAGTCTTTCAGTTTTAACTCCAGTGCAACAAGCACTCCTTTCCACAGTGTTTTAGTAAGCTCTCATCATTGTCCCTTTAACAGGTTCAATATTTAGTAGAAGCGCTATGTTGTTATTCATGGCTGTCTTGGGATCAAAATAATGTGGCAGTTTTCCAAGTTTTCAAGCAGTATGCCCATCTGAAGACCCACCACATTATTTTTCAGGTGATGAGATCTGTCAGTGTTTGCACAGCATGGACACGGTCTTAATGAAATGACAAGTGCACCCAAATTACCAGCATTTAGCCAGCCTTAATGTGCAAAAGGGATCTATAATAATTTATTTTTCTTCTCTTACTGTTTAGTTCCAAAAAACATACTGAAGTATGAAATGTGTCAACAGTGTTATTTCTCACAAGCTAGGATAAAATTCAATCAGGTCTTCTTCCTTGGGACTTTTTAGATGCTGAAGACCACAGGTGCAGTTGCATCAGTTGTGCTCAAGACAGACAGAGACTTACAGGTGCTGTGGAATATGAATGTTGTTTGTCTCTTTAGGGTTTGGCTCACTAACTACATACCCAAGGAAGGGGAAGTTGGGGACCACAGTAATTTTCCTTTTACTTATGTTAGCAATGAAGACCCCTATTCAACAGTTATTTTCTGCTAGCATATTATGTATGTACTGGCAATGAGGTTGTTGCATCCTTTCCCTGTGTCCCTTGTTTGGTAGTGACCAGGCAAGGTGTTGAGTCACTCTTCATCATCTACAACAGTGACCTTGAATGAGCAAGCATTGAGCATTGCTTATATTCCAAATACCTGTGAGCCAAAAATAGGCCACACCAGAACTGTTTGTTGCTTCTTCCAGGATATAACTACGCCCTGCTTGGTCCCTGATCAGGACATCCCTCTAGTTTTAGAGCCAGCAGGAGATCCAAAGAGCAAGGTAATTTTCACTTTGGCTGCAACATAGGCTGGGAACTTTCAAGTCAGCTGCTCCTTCCCTAGGACAGAAAAGGCTACCAGCCCTGGTGTGGCCAGTTCCTTTTCCTTTACTGGCCTTTTCTTCAAATCATAGTTCAAGGTTTTCACCTTTAAACTTTACCTTTGCAATGTCCCTTTCCAAATCATTCCCTTGCAAGTTTCCCATTCACACATTTGCAGTCTGCTTGTGTACACGTGGTCAGTCCTGATTAATCCAAATTAGTTCAAGTAATCAGTTTTCATCTGTTTTAATGAAAAATTAAAAATGAAACAGATATGCAATAATGAAATAAACTTGTTGCATTTAAACTGCTGTTAAAATAGTTGGGTTACAAAGCTTGTGGTTATACCAGACTGTTTAACCAGATCAAATAAAAGACCTTTTGCCATTCATTTCTGGATTTGGTGCTGGTTAAGAACACACATTCGAAGTAAAACTTCTGAAACCACTTATTTTAGAAATGTACTAAAATAAGTTTGGAGATTTTCTTATTTGACTCTTAATGCTGTTATTTACTTGAATGAAGAATATATTTCATTACTGTTTCAGCAAGAATTTGTTGTTTTGCAGTTTGACAAGACAATTAATTCTACTTAAGTGAGTAGATTTTTAAGGCTGAACATAACCTGTAAATATGCTAAATTTTTAGACATTTCTTCAGAGATGCATATCTGAAAATTAAGAATTGAGTTGTTGAAATCTGGTGCAAATAATTTTAATCTAATGGATTCTGCTTTTCTAACATATTTTCCTTACTGGACTTCCCTTTGCGTGTCTTGTACTCTTAATAGCACTTCACTGATTTCCTTTTGGCTGCCTAATGAACTTGATTAGGTTCATTTTCATATTCTAATGTCAATTTAGGCTGATACTAGATGTCAAAGTGTGTTTGACGTCTCCTTACTGTAAGTAGTCCTCTGTAATGTGTCCTCTGTTGAGAGTTCCTGTTGTGCTCTGCATTGGCATGAGAATCTTTAGAGTATGTTAGAAAGGCAGATTTAAAAAAATTTAATAATACAACCTCCAAAAACCCCAAACCTGAGCAGACCTCAAAATGGGAGAGGAAGGGGAAACTGAGAACCTGGGGGGGAAAAAACCCCAAAACCTAGGAGGTAAAAGTTGGGAGGAAGATATAGGTTATAAGAATAGAAACTAGAGAAAGGTTTCTTATAAATCTTTTTGCTTAGTTCCGGTTTCCTTCAATTCCTTTTTCATTTTCAGTATGCTATCCTTATCTCACATTTCCCAGAGAAGTATGTGATCCCTCTTTCTTCTCCGTTCAATACTTTATTCTTTTCCTGTTCCTTTATCCTATCCAGAGCACTTCTTTCCATGTTCCAGTTCACCCCAGTTTACTTCTGTTCCCTTCTAAAGTTCTTTGCATTATGATACTCTGTGCACAGCCACAACTGTGCTTTGCTTTTGCATTGTGTTGAAGTTGACTGACCACTTATGCATGATAATTATTTATAAGTGTTACACTGGTTTTATTTTACATTGTTGAAGAAGTCACTCAGATCTCTACAAGCTTGGTAAGGTTCTTAAAGAGAATGACCTGACTTCCTATTTCCTATTTTTGTGCCTTGTGGAGGTTTCAGCTCTTGAAAAATAGTTTAAGGGTAGGATATGGAAACTGCCATAATTTTGCTAAGTCATTTGCTAGGTAAAATTCCAAACACTTCTAAACTTACTTCTTATTGACTGCTATTCTTGCTGCCTCTGATGGCAAGCAGAACCTCCTAAAGGGGTCTACAAAAGCAGAAAATACTATTGAAAACAATGATTGTCTTGAGAAATAAATATAATTTTAAAGAGGATTGCATTCAATTTTTCATAATTTGCATTGTGGAGATATATGAGCATGAACCACTTTAGCAAGAAAGAGTAATTGGACAGTTAGTTATATAACAAGGACAGAAATTAATCACCCTGTACCTCATAATTGGAAGGTTCCTTACAAATTTAACTGAGGTGTAAATTCCAGCCTATGAGAGACTAATAATGTCTAAACATGAACTTGTGCTGGACTACTATGATCTAATTGTATGGCTCACTAACTCAGCAAATTGAAGTATACCTGACACAGTTCTGTGATCAGTTCCACAGAGTGTACTTCTACTGTAATTTGTACACAACAGGCTGTGTGTCTTAAATGGCTCAAAGAGGCAGTTATTTTGATTTTAGTCTTAAAAAACTGAAAACTTGTCTGAGCCACATGACTTACACCATATACTATTTTCTGTTCTTACATCTGTTGTAAAGTTTCATCAGAAGTCTTATTTCTTTAGTCTCTGTTTGGGCTTTTGATTATATTTAAAATAATATAGAGATAGTGAGTGCTTTAAAATTGTCTTTGGCCCTTCTTGCTACCTTTAGAATATGATCCTTTGTGTTATTTGAAGAGCTATAATGAAATGTACTTGTGGGTCTTAGGCTTTAGCATGTACAACTTTGCTTTTTTTTTTTTTTTTTTTTTTTTTGTTTTTTTTTTTTTTTTTTTTTGTTGGTAGCTGTAATAGTAACTTTAAATGGAACTGAGAAAATACAAGCAAATAATATTTTATTAGAAAGATTATGGTATGTAAAACCAGCTTGATAGAGAAATTTTTACTTGCTCTGTCATAAATTTTCAAATAAAGCTGTTCTTATATCCTGTTTAGTTATACATGAGCTAAGGTACAGCTTGAAGTGTCGGTATGCTGTTAGTTGGCAATGCAAGGTCTTTGGCAGACTTTGGGTGAATATTTAAAATGTAGTACATGCTAGACTACTCTTTTTTTTTTGTCTGCTGATATACATGGATGGTTTATAAGCAAAGATACTTAGAAAAAAATGGAAAAAAATGTATAGCTGCAATATACTTCCATGAGGAAAGCAAACCTTATTTTACTGTGTTGTTTTTTTGGGAGAGAGTGTAGTGGTCCCTTATTGCTGGACATGTTTTGCAGTTTTTGCTACGTTTTAGCCTGTAACAGTGATTTAGTACTTTAGGTTATTCCTTAAATATATTTTGATGATGAAAGCTACAAGTGGCAGGTTTTTAATTAATGGGTTTCCAATAGTTATTGCTCCTCCATGAGTCTTAGCTCTGTTCCTCAGGTGTATGCAGTTGTTAAAATCTGTGACGAATATTCATGATAATCTATTTTTTTAAAAAGTAATAATATTAAGAACAATATTTAATAGAATTGCAACATGGAAAAAGAACTTTTATGGAGAAATAGAAGCAATATTATATTCTTTCATGTGGAGAAATATTACACTGTTAAGAGGGAACTGATGTACATTTCTCTGGATAGTGAGAAATGTCAAGTGATCTAGCATTTTTTTTATTGCTGAAGTGATGCACTAAAGAGAAATACATTTTTCTCATAGAACAAAATAGAAATGAGCAGAAACTATGCAGAACTATTGTGGGGATGTGAGATAACTTACTACTATTTTAGTAAACTTAACTCCATTTCTTTTCCCTATGTTTTTTCAGTTCAGTCCAATATCCTTTGTCTGTCGTTATCCAGATATGATTAATTAAAAGCTAATTCTGAAAAATTATGCTTAATTTATTTTGATTTGGTTTGTTTTGTTGTGGGGTTTTTTTTCTGAGATAAAAAAATTGTAATTACTTTTTGATAACTAATTTTTCAATGCATGTTTCTTGTCTAGCTGCTAAGGAAAAGGCATATAGGAAATGACATAGTTACCATTGTCTTCCAAGAGCCAGGAGCACTTCCTTTTACTCCAAAAAATATTCGTTCACACTTTCAACATGTGTTTGTCATAGTCAAAGTGCATAATCCTTGCACTGAAAATGTGTGTTATAGGTGAGTAGAGCCTGATAACTATTAAAGTTTGTTACTAAGACAGCAATAGAACTGTGTCTTCTAACATTTTTGTATTGTGTAAGGATATTATGTATATAATCTTAAACTTTATGCTCCATTTCTTTTGAGTTTGAAAACCCAGTGCCTCCCTTACACACATTTAGAGTTGTGGGGCACAGTTTGTTGATTAAATGGGTATATGCAGTACTCTGTGTTGCTGATTTATGGGCACAAAATGGGGATCTAACAGGATAGTGATGATAAGATTTGCATACATAGCAATAGAAATTAATTTAGAATCTGTATTGCACGATATCTTTCCCAAAGAAAGTGATTTAAATTGAAGAATTTCAGAAGGCTATTAACCTGTATAAATCCCTGAGTCTGGCAATATGACACTGGGATGAGTCATGGCCTTTAATCATATGAATGAGAACTTTTGGAGAGTATAAAAATATCTCAAATTTCAGATGACCTTAACTCTCACATTTAAATCACTGCATCATGAATTTTAGCAAGGTAACCAAGGTGGAAACATACTTGTGAACTGATTGGGAATTGTGCAAATAAGGACATGAAGCATAATCACACAAGTTTAGTGTATATAATTGTTATTTATTCATTGTTTAGAATGACAGTGCATCATGATGTTGTGTTATATTACTGTCTTTTAGCTGTCTACTAGAACTTAAACTATCTTTTAGAACTTTATTTTGTTTCAGTAGCTGGTTTGTGTTTAATAATGCACGATATTTCCTAAGTCACATTTTTCTTACTACTAAATGATGTCTCTCATCCCAATGTGACTGCATTTCAGTCAAACTAGTAGTAGCTGTATGTAGTTTGCACAGTCTTTTGACATTCTATTTCAGTTGAAATAGGCCATATATATATATATATCAATTAGAGGTATAATTGTATCGAGTAGACAATATTCCTATTTCTCTTATATCTTGTTGTCAACTGTCTATATCAAGAATTTCAGTTATCTTCAAATTTTATTAATATAGAGTAGGCAGCTTAAACAGGCAGAGAATGCTCCATTATAGTCACATTTGCCACCAAACTCACTTAATTGTAGCAAAATATCAGAGAATTAAAATAAATTGTTTATATATTTCGTATTTTTAAGATGGTGCAACTGACAGCTGAAAATGGTAGACTTACATAAAAATAATTTTAAAAAATACTTCTCTCATTTATGTCTCTCAATGCATTTCATATCTATTCCATTAAAGAAAGGAGACAGTGGCATCCTAAGAAGTCATCTTGGTTATTTTTTGTGTTAGTAAAATACATCCGTAATGTCCTTTATATATTTGAAAGAAAAAAAGCTATTTTTAAACAGACAACACAATCAGTTTTCTGCCTGAAATGTCTGAAAATCGACATGTCAAAGTTAAATGTGTAAATGGGCTGCACAGATCACAGTTCTGCTTATCATGTGACTTTTTTTCTTTTTTTAGGGAATTAACCATTTTGGTTTTTTTCTATTTCCAGTGTTGGTGTTTCACGGTCGAAAGATGTACCCCCATTTGGTCCACCCATTCCCAAAGGAGTAACTTTCCCCAAATCAGCAGTCTTTAGGGACTTCCTTTTAGCCAAAGTTATTAATGCTGAAAATGCAGCACATAAGTCAGAAAAATTTCGAGCCATGGCCACAAGGACACGTCAAGAATACTTGAAAGATCTGGCAGAAAATTTTGTTACCACAGCTACAGTGGATACTTCAGCAAAGTTTAGCTTTATTACTTTAGGGGCAAAAAAGAAGGAAAAAGTGAAACCAAGGAAAGATGCACATCTGTTCAGTATTGGAGCAATTATGTGGAATGTGATTGCCCGAGATTTTGGCCAGTCTTCTGACATTGAATCTCTCCTTGGAATTTCCAATGAGTTTATCATGTTGATTGAAAAGGAATCAAAAAATGTTGTGTTTAACTGCTCCTGCAGAGATGTTATTGGATGGACATCTGGATTAATGAGTATCAAAATATTTTATGAAAGAGGAGAATGTATTCTTCTGTCTGCAGCAGATAATTGTACTGAAGACATCAGAGAAATTGTTCAAAGACTTGAAGTAAGTATAGTTTGTAAACTGGAATTCCAATTTTTTTTTAGGAAGAGTTTACTTGTCTACATCTCCTTTGAGATATAATTAAAAATGTCCTATGCTAATAGTTCAGGAGTGTTTTCAGTCTTCAGAGAGCATGAAAAATAGTAATCCTCACAACAGCATATGAGATAAGCATTATCAACCCATTTGCAGGGATAAGGATTTGATAACATTAATCTGATTACTTGCCCAAGGCCATGGATGGAGCCAGTGTTGAAATCAGGGCTGAAAGGCTAAGCTTTTGCCTCCTCTTGCTGTAGCTTGTTCTCAAATCACACCTTTGTAGGTAGAAAAAAACCCCTTCATTTAAAATCTACAAAATCTTAATGGGTAAAATATATTTACTTTGACTTTTTTTTAATAATCCATGTGGATATTAGCAGAAAATTTTCTATGGGTGATTCTGCTGATTTGTTCCTCTATACTGGCCAATTGCAGGAAGTACAGAAAACTAGACCAATTAATGCCAGTTTTTACAGCTTTGCAGACTCTTGATGTCAGTACTACTGTCCTGTAACTATTTCAGTCAGTACAAATGAAATGACAGGAACTCCAAGGTGAAAGTGCTGATACATCTGCATCACATGGTTTCACTTCACTCTTTGATCTTAATTTAAGTGATTTAGATGGTTTTAGGGGATTTTTTTCCTATCAGAACACCCAGCATGGAAAAGAAATCAGTATCCTTACCATTTTCACACTGGAGCAGCTGGATTTCAGCTGATGTTTTAGGGCCTCTGTAGTACTGCAGTTGCATTTAGCATTGCTCAATATCATGCTCTAAATAATAATTTTCTTCCAAAGTACAATTACTCTTTCAGGAGGTGAATGTCTTTAAGCTCTTTTTGGCATTGTTATATTATCCTTTTCAAGTCAAGTTTTCCATTTTACTTTCCTTAGACAGGTATTTCCTTCCTGAAAAATAGTGCTCCCATTAAGTATTGTTAAATGAACAATATAAATTTCTTAACACACATGGAAAACAAGATTTTAAAGTTCTGTAGAACACTTCTGGTGTCATCAGTGACAGTTGCTTTTGCTATTTCTCACTTGGTTTTGCAAACCAGGGAAATATCCCAGTTGCTGAAGGTAGATCTTTAAAATTCAGTAATTAAAAACACAAAATGAAATGTGTGTCTATATTTAATACTTACTCTATGTTCAGATTTTGGGATTAAATAATGACAAACTGGTTTTAAGCCTCAAATTTAGCATCAGTTACTGCCATGTTTACCCAAATATGAACTTCAAGTATCTATTCCAATGAACTCTGGCTGCCTTTTCTCTTTCACTGCCGCCTATCCAACTTTCACATTGATTAAAAGAATCATTTGAAGAATGTCATTAATTGGTTTAAAGCATTTTTCATCCCTGTTTCCTGTCTCATATTTTTCTCCTTTTGCCCTGCTGCTTCCTTTCTTTTGAAAGCTGTTATTTCCTGATTGGTTTATAATGCTGAATACTTTCTACAGTCCTTATATACATTTGATATAGAAGCTCGAAGGTGACCATTACAGACACTAAAAAGTATTTAAAACTGATACCACACTTTGTATACATACTGTAAAAACCTTTCAAGTGACTCAGAACACAGCTAAGATCAACAGCCACATGTGCCAACAGATGCTAAAGATGAAAGCTCAAACTGTGATGTAATATCAATCTTCAGTGACCAGATGATTAACCCTTTTCAGTCATGAGTAAAAGCATTTATTAAAACCAGTGAGTAAAATGTTGCAGCTACTAGATGAGTTTGTCAAAGGAATAACTACATTTTATTGCCTGGATTTAAATCGTGCAAGGTGAATAGGAGACCTATTTGAATACCCAGATTAAGAAAAGATGTGAAAAGCTGAGACCATGATTTTGGTTTGTACAAAATCAATCAGTTCAGGACTGAAAAAAGAGCTGGGATTTGTCAGTCTAGACAAGTTTGTGTTTGTGGGGGAGAGTATCTAGTTACATAAAGTAGAAAGAGCAGCAAAAGCAAACTCCTGATTAATTTGGAGGGCTGTGTTTGAAGGAAGAAGAAGCAGTGGTTTTGAGCTTTAGGGTAACAGAGAATGGCAGAGTGATACAAGATTAAACAGAAACACTGAATGGATCATTAGACAAGAATCTGACTGGACAAAATTTCCATAGAATCCTGTTATTAAAAAAACTCTTCACCTTCTTCATGGGACTTAGAGGATCTCTGTCCTTTAGCTTTATCTGTATCAAGTGCATTGAGAGAACACAGCTCTTCATTAGCAGCCACAAGATCAGTGAAACAGCCACCAAGTGAGCAGAACGACGTGTTTTGAAGTGGAGCAGTACTATGTTTAATGTGGCATTACTACAACTTTCAGGGGATAGACATTGTGGAGGACTAGATCTTGTGGAATAATTTCCGTTGGGAGTAGATGAGTCTTTGACAGGAATCATCTTAACTTCGGAATATTTAACTATCTTGAAGAGATTTTGAGTGCTCTGAGTTGGGGAAATCCATATGCTTTAGCTGGTGCATTCATTCTGCACTGATCTCTAATAGTGACATAATGATAAAGAGCTGTCTGCCACCACCAAAGAATATTAGGTAGTTACATAAGGATAAAATTCCATCCCTCAGCTGGGCTCCTAACTGTAACAGCATGTTCTTATTTTTACTGCATGACTAAATATATATTTTAGAAACTTGTGACAGAGGCGTAGCTAACAAAGAGCTGAAAACTTCATTTTCACTTACCTAATTCATAGATTATGAACATATTTTTGAAAATTAGTCATGACTGAAGATCTGGGGAAAAAAAAGTTAAGTTTTCAGCATTCTCTGTAGTTCTAATACTATATGGTCAGTTATAAACACAACAAAAAGTTTTGTTTAAACAGGAAAGTTTCTAAAATATCCCAAATCCTCAGAGCTGGATAATGACAGAGGAAATAGCTGGGGGGCTTTGTTAGGAAATCCCAGAACATTGTTTTGTAAACGCTTCAGAGTATGTTTTGGACATCTCAAGAATGGCTTTCCCATTTAACTTTGAAACCTACATCTTTAGAAATAACTAGAATGTTTATGAATCAAAGTGCTACAGTTCAAGTAACCTAAATTTTCCAGGCAATAAATTCTCAGAATATAAGATCCTCACAGTATTTTTCTCCAATATTTCATAGCTCATAGAAGATTACCCCTTAGTGAATGAGGGCTAATTGTATTTCATTACCTTCAGTTTATCACAGGTTAAAAGCATGAACATGGACCAGCTTCTTCACATCAGCAAATCTGAAATAACTCATGGGTTTGCGACACTTTTCTCTCATGTGTGCAAGTTCTAATTTTTTTCTGCTGAGTGTCAGATACCCGTATAGAAATGGTCTATGAAGACAATAGTGCTTTAAAACTTACTGAGGTACCAAAACTCATGACTTTCAGTCACTGGCCAACTTGCAGACAAAAGTTACACAAACACTCCAAATTACTTCCACACGGTCATTGGACTGGGGAGGGAGTAGGTGTTAGGACTTTCGTCCCTGACTATAATAATTGTGGACAAAGGAGTAGTCTAAACAGGAACCGCAAAAAGGAAACTATGAAAGTAGCTTACAGCTTAGTGTTTGCTATAAGTTAAGTTCCTTTGTCAGTGATGGACATGTATTTTCATCATAGTTACCAGTGAAGGAAACAGTCCCATCCATTCCCTGCCTCCACCCCTTTGGAGTACTGTTTTTAAAAGCACCCTGTTTTTCAGCTCTGTCTTATCCCTGATCTGTCTGCGTGGCTGCACAAGTTGTTTCACAGTGGTCAAGTTACTGTTCCAGTTGTATAATGAAGCTAAAGTACATACTGGTTTTGTGACACTGGCAAGAGGAAATGTTAGGGTAACTCTCCAACTCACCTTGTAACGTGGGCTAGAATTTAGTCTTCGGAGTCCAGTGCAGTATCCCAGCATACAGACTGCTGTATGATTACCTTTTACAGAGCAAAACTGTTGAGGACTTGTTTCACAGTATATAGAAATGAACCTGCTTAGCAAAATCTGAATTTGAAGGATTTTGGCTACTCTGTATAATGACAGAATTACTTTTTGTTGAATATGGAAGTTTCCCAGTGACATGAAAACTCCTATCCCATTTTAGTGATGTCCACATCAGGAGCTGGTGCTAGTTAGGAATCTAACTGCAAGGCAAAATAAATCAATATTATCTTCATTGCTGTGTTCTTAAGGAAGAAGAGCTGCTAGTACTGAAGCACTTCACTCAGTATGGCTCATGTTATATCTCGAGTTTAATACTGTTTAATACTGACTAAAAAATGCATGCACACCTGCAGTCAGCCAAGAAGAATAAAATGACTGACTGGGCAGTGTTCTTCTTGCTTTGTTTGAAACTAAACCAGCTGTAAAGTTTTTGATAAGATATAAATGGTATTGTGTTAATGTCGGGCAGGGGGAAAAGAGCTTGACATGGGTCAGCTGCTTGCTCTGGGGATGTAAGATTTTTAGCATCATGAAGTGTTTTGTTCATTTTGTTTTATGCAGGAAGCTACATTCAACCACAAATGTTAAAATAATTTAGAATTAGTATATAAAAGATACATAATGTCATGCCATACATGCTTTTTAGTGTTTGAAAGAAGTGTCCTGACAACAGCGTAACAATCTGATACTTCCTTAGATAGTGACCAGAGGATGTGAAACCACGGAAATGACCCTACGGAGAAATGGGTTGGGCCAGCTTGGATTCCACGTGAACTTTGAAGGGATAGTGGCAGATGTGGAGCCCTTTGGTTTTGCATGGAAGGCAGGACTACGGCAAGGGAGCCGCCTGGTTGAGATCTGTAAAGTGGCTGTGGCAACTTTGACTCATGAGCAAATGATTGACCTTTTACGTACATCTGTGACAGTAAAAGTGGTGATTATTCAACCACACGAGGATGGAGCACCTAGAAGGTAATGAGCAACAGTTCTCAATGTGACGTTTGTATCCGTTTGGGTTTTTTCTCTGCTACTGCTTAAAGGATGACTCCTATATTCTTCAATATTCCTTTTCTGGTGACAAAAGACTTTTCGTTATTTAATATTAGGAGGTGGAGAAGAAGAAAGGAAAAATTAGAACTTTATTAATAATGTGACTTTGTTGCTCACGTACCTTGTCTAGTCACTGTTATTTTGGCTTATTCTAAATGAGAACCATACCAGAGTAAATTTCATTACTCCTCTTCTTGTAGAAGGCCAACTTTAAATCTCTTGTTGATTTTTAATTTAACAGAAAAAACATTAGATGTGTTGCTTTTGGCAAGACAACAAGCAATAAAATTTTACGTAGCGTGCAGCACTGTGAAGTAGATGCCAACTGTATACGAATACTGTTTAATTGGTGGCAATTCTCCAAGTAGTCATTGGCCTGATGAATGACACAGAAGTGCTGTCCCCTGCCTCAACCTGCATGTTGATATGTTGAGCTCCTTTCTGAAGAAAATGCCTGTGAATGTAGAATACCACGGTTTTGCTTAGTTGGATGGAATTTGCAATTAAGCCTCTCTTTGCTTAGCTTTGCTATTCTCACCATCTGCTTCTGGGTATGAATTTTCACTGAGTTGTTTGGTATACATTTCCAAGCTGTTTACAGAATATGAGCCTAATGAGCTGATCCTATTATATTGGAGGTAAAAATGTGTATTTTATAGGCCCTGATGGAAAAATACATACTGTATGAATTGTTTCTATCTTCTTTGATACATTTGTAGAAGTAAAATGTTACAGTTCCAGATCAGTGTGATAAATGGAGCTCGGTCTGTGTAGGAGGAGTTCTAACTGAGTGCCACCACACTGGGAAAAATCTGCAAAAGCTGCTCTTCTTTATAATTTGTTTTTGCATTTTCAGTGACTCTATGACTACTTAGTAAGGAAAACTATTCTTTATAAAAGCTACGTGTCTATTCTAAAATACAAAAAAGAGCAGTGTTTTAAGTTCTTTTTAGCTTCATCTTTCCAGTATAAAAAAAAGAGAAATGTCGTTTTCTCTCAAATACCAATTTCTTGCTGAAACAGAAAAGCTCCTCAATTTCCCTTTTATATCCCCAAAATATGATCAGTGATTTTGATTGCCTAATCTCCAGACACTTTTGAGCTTGCTTATTCTGAATGTTTATAATCTAAACGTAGCAGACAGGAAACAACATAGGTATTGTGTGACAAGACTGAGAGTTTCAGTTGACAAATATGAACTATGACATTTTTTGCAAAATGTATTAATGAATGGTGAAATAAGGAGAAGGTAGAAAGGTATAAATCACCAGAAGCTGGAGAAAGACAATAGCCTATTGCTGTTACTTACTGGTTAAAGCTTGAGCAAATCCATCACCCTGTCTCCTACTGAACTGCTGAGCCTTCTGCAATGTCTTATCTTGCAGAATCGTACAAACAGAGAATAGTTGAAGTTGGAGGAGGCCTCCAAAGGTTGTTGAGTCCAATCCCTGTGCTCAAATCAAGGTCTGCTAGACCAGACAGCTCAGGGACATGTTCACTGGGTTGTGTATATCTCCAAGGATGGAGATTCAACAATTCAGTATTTCTGTTTCAGTATGCGATCATCCTTTCAGTAGGAAAAGTTTTTGCATACACTTAAATTGAATTTCCTGTTTTTCAATTTTGCATCTTGCCTCCTGTGTTTTCACTGGATACTGCCCTGAAGAGTTTTACTCTGTCATCTTTTTTCCTCAGCACCCTATTAGGTATTTATACACGTTGATAAAATTCCTCCTGAGCCTTCTCTTTGCCTGGCTGAATGGTCCCAGCACTCTCAGTCTCTCTTCACGTTTCAGATGCTCTGATCCCTTAATCACCTTTGTAGTCTTTTGCTGAACTTGTTCCATATGTTCATGTCTCTCTTGTACTCTGGTGTCGGGTTTACTCAAAAATTTGCAGGTAGTAGTTTTGGTTGTAAAACAGGAGTATCTGGAGAACTAAAATCCATTCCACATTCATTTGCCAAGAAATGTCACTGTCCTTGTAGAGTCCATGCATGGCTATATAGAATAGAATGGTGTCTCCATGAGTGGTGTCGAACACATACCTGTGATCAACAGTTAAGGCAGGTGTGCCAGCTCATCCAGGGAGAACTTTTTTACTGTCAAGTAGCTATAATAATTATCAAATAACACTTGAAATGGACATACAGATATGCCCTTCATATTTAGAGGTCCATCAACCCTTGACCACATATTAAATGTGTCAAGAAGAACGATGGTTAAAAAGTAGGAGAAAGTTTCACATCTATGCTCCAATAATTATTGCTTTTATTCACAGCTGATTTTGGAGGTTTTCTTCTAAGAACATCAGGCTATCTGACACATGTAGAAAAGTAGACTTGGAGGCTGAAATAAGAACCTTGAAAGTTTGACTCATCCTACAAAGTATATGATCTTCTGGCAGTTGGTTGAGGTTTTTTTCTCTGTATTTCAGCCTGATTTCTGAGAGTAGTTTATCAATTTATTTGGGTTTTTTACTTTAAATGCAGCAATCTGGGGTTTCAAGTTCAGCCACTAAGTTTTTGCCTCGCAGTGCCTAGCTATAGAAATACATTCATCTTTGTTTCTGCAAGAATAAGTTGCGTTAAAAATTTACGTGCATTTACAATAACAAAAATATAATTTTAGCAAAAACCAAAATTCATAGTTTCATGGAAAAATACGCAGGTAACATTAATACCTGTCTTTCATTTTCTGAGATAATTATCTGATTTCCACTGCTTGAAAGAGTAGTTTCTGCTTAGCTCTGTCTGCTGGGTTTTTGGAATAATAAGCAATGAGGAATTTCTCTTTAGGTTGCTTATTAGCACTTGACTCCATGCTGGGATCAAAATCTGAAGTGAGTTTACACAGATTGGACATGAGTGCCATGGAGTGTCTTGGGAATTGTATCCTTCAAATGAAAAGGAGTTTCAAGTGTGCAAGATTGTTTCCAAAGCAGTCCCAGTCCCTTAGAAAAATATCAGCTGAAGTGGAGATCTTTTATCAAGTTCTTTCTTTATTTTTTTTTGTCATTAGCTTACTCACAAATCATCCTCAATCCATCAGCCCTTTATGCTTCAAAAAAAACCCCAATAAAATATGTGTGCACACACTGAGAATATTAGCAATAAACAGTTAGCAAGTTTATTTTTTTCTGCAAACTGTCTTGTATTCATGTATGTCAGCATGAAAATAAACTATTTGAATGTTACAGGGTGATTAGGAAATGACACCAGAAAATTCTGGTCAATAAATGCCTTCCATTACTTAATGTAGTTCCTTCTACCTGCAGTCTTGATAGCAGTATATGCAAAAGCAGTCTTGGGATAAGGCCTTTCTTTTACTATCCTGTAAAATTAATGAGCTGGAGACAAAGCTCTTGCTGTTTTCTGTTTGCTCCAGCAATTAAATAATCATGCACAAATTGAGAAATCAAAATTATTTGTTTGGCACCAGGCTGATATTTAGACAGAAAGAAGAAATTGCCATTTAAAACATAAATTCTTTAAATGACGAAGCAATATTATAACAAACAGGCTGGTCGTTGTATTCAGATCTGAATAAGTATCCTTGTGCCATATTTCTTTCTGTGCTGTGTCTGTCCCTTCAGAATTGTTGATTTGTTCTTCTGTTGTGAAGATTACACAGTACTGCAGTGCAGTAGCTAGAATTATATGCATTTTAACAGGAGAATAATGATGTTCATTCTAATTTGCTTTCACTGGTGCTGTCACAGTAGTGCTCAAGGACACTATGTCCTTAATCAGTCAAATCCAATCAAGGAATTCAAGTACTTCTAAATCTGTTTTAAACTGTTGAAACCTATGTGTCTGTCTTAGTTCAACGACCATTATATATGTAAAGAAACTGCTTAAGAAACAACTTCTAGGAAGTTTAGAAAATTTAAGCAAAATTTCCAAGTTTGGGCTAGAAACAGAAGCTGAAGAGCTGTAGCAGCAGTAGTTGCCACTGTTGATCTGAACAAGTAAGAGACTCTTTTCCTGCTGTTGTAGGTAATTTTGAAAATGGAAATATTTTAGTAACTGACTGAAACTGCCCGTGGGCCATTTTTAAGTACTGCTGCATTTCTTTTGAGGTTGTTTTTATTCTCTTGAACTTTGCAAACTCTTAGAAATAGAATAAATGCAATGACTTATTTTCCAGCCTTGATACTTGTTCCAGCCTTGTGATGTGATGAGACAGTTGTGTTTCTGGGGCTTTTTGTAGGTAGCAGATAACCAGCAGAATATAGAATGTTTGGAAAAACGTTTTTAGGAAGGAGAAGAGCTTACTGTGTGGTGGTGTTCAAGTCTTCTCACAAGGGTTTTGCCATAAGCTGGTGGGAGAGTTCGTAGGACCTTCAGATTCCTTATTTTTTGGTTTTTAAACATAAGCCCCCTGAGCTAGAAAGAAACCAGGTCTGGGATTGCTGACTAACAGCATGAGGCAGGTTAAAGCAGAAAAACCTGAAACTGAACTTTTTGGTTGTAAAAACAGAATTCAGATATACCAAAGCTTTTAATTGCCACTCCTGCTACTAACATAAGAAGGTACAAGTATACTTTTCTATTTTGAATTGCATCAAAACAAAGGAAAACTAGGCAATGTATGTATCATGTGGTCTCCACCTAGAAATGGGGTAACACAAGAACTATAAACTTTGTAGTTTATGAAGTTGAAAACAATTCTCTGATGCTTACTATATTTCTCATCCATGTAAAAAAGTCTTTGAGGTTTTCTTACCTTTAGTTATGAATGAATTTATTGCAGAAGTTTCTTATAATTGCTCAAGTTTATTATATGTATAGTTATTACTGTCAAGCTAAAAAAAAATCCAAAATGCCCAGCAAAGCTCTGATTGTCTCCATGTAGTGATGCAAAGAAGAGTTCTAGATTCCTTTTTCTTTTTTTTTCTTCTTGCTTCTTTTTTTTTTCCCCTTCTCTCTATCCATAGAATCATAGAATGTTGTGGGTTGAAAAGGACCTAGAAGATCATCTAGCTTCTGTCCATATTTCTCTTTTTCATACAACAGTAGAGGCATGGTGGCTATTAGGAGGCTTCTAAATTATTTTTCAGATCACCAACACAAAGGTTCTGTTTAAAACTGAATAGTAACAAAGCTCAGAATGATAATGAGTGTATTTTCATGAAGGAGGCATTGGCAGCTTCACCTCTTTAGCTCTATTGAAGGTATTGCTGGAGTTAGCACTTGCCTTAAACCAGGAGTGATAAAGTAGGCAGCAGCTTTGTCTGAAGTTTCTATAAGTGATGTCATACATATATGTATGAAATTGTTTTAAAATAAAATTGATTTACTGTTTTTCAAATGACTTTTTTGGGTTTGGATTTGGGTTTTTTTAGGCAATGCGACCACTGAGATGTGTTTGAGATATCAGGACTTGAAATTTTTGTCTTGACTCTTGACCACAGTTCTCTTAGACCATTTCAGTATTATGCAGTGTCTTGGATTTGTGCTCCAGCTGATGTAGGGAGTCAGTGAAGTTCAGGGATTACCTCCAGGAGGCACTTCAGAGTGTCAGGGAGGGGGAAATTTATGTATATCTTAACTACATCTTGAATCTCAGCAAAATTAAGCTACTAAATTCTGCTTTTCAATTACGTCCCTACAATCATGTGAAATTAATCTCTCATTTTTATGTCAGTTTTGGGTTTAATAGATTGTGCTTAGTCTCGTTGTGACACTTTGGGCACTGCTGTAGTAGATGAACAAACATGCACTGTAATAGAAATTTATGTTCCAAACAGCAAAGTTTGAGTTACCAGAATGCAATTATTTATTGTACTACTAGATATAAAGACTCCTTATTGAGCAAATGTTTTGAATTGAAGTGGTGATAGTAGGGGATAATTTATTGGTGTAATACAACTGATGCTCACCAATGATTGCTTCTCTATCCCTACATCCCCCTGTGATACACTGAACTAAAATTAAATTGTAACCAGTTATTCTAGTTTTGTTGTTACCTTAACAAATAGTTCATGACTCGTGAAATTTGTAGATAGCTGGGGCTCAAATACCAAATAGCCAGTAGTTGATAGTCATAGGACATTGCAGAAAAGAACACTTTTGTGTGGCTCTCAAGGTGCCAAACTGCTGATCATGAAAGCTTCTAACTTTTCTATGAAGATGCATATTTATGTTGTTTAACCAGCATCCTTCACAGAAGCTGTTACAGAACCTTTATATGGAATCTTAATATTGAAAGATTTGGTTAATGTAGTTTGAAAAATTTAATGGACTGCTTGATGACTGTTTCAGAACATAATGCTGCTTGCAGAAACATTTGAATAGTGCAGATTTTTATAGTGGACTCTTAAATTTTAATATGCTGTCATCACCTGCTAGCTGTATCATAAGAGTCATGCTCTCTGTAATTGCAGAGTAGGTTTTATTAACCAACTTTTTTATAGGATAATATAAGCTAAAGATATTAGTAGGAGTCTGTGTTTTATGTTAAAGGATTGATTCAATTAATACCAAACTATACTGAAGGACAGGAAGTGCTATAATTCCTGGTGTGTGGTTAAGATTTGGTCACATTTGCTTGTTAAATCATATGTCTGTTTTTCAAAGGTTAGATTGGATATAATTGAGAAAGATGTTTGATATCCTGCATTTGTTTAACATAAATTTAAATATCTTTTTAAGAACAGAAAATAGATTTGTCTTTATATATCCTTTAAAGCGAATTTAAAAAAATAAATCTAAAACTTAAAAAGTGAATTAAAAGCTATCATTCAATGCCAGTGCCAATGTATATTCTTGCTTCAGTGCAATAAGTAACAGTATTATATCGAGAACTTAGATAATGGTCATATTATATATTTAAGAGGAAACTGCATGTAGTTTTGTGGGTTTTTTTCATGCAAGATAACTTGCAGTTTGATCCATGGTGGGAAGTGTGGCTATGGATCCTTACTGGATTGCAGGCATGAAGTAATTGATTGTCTTTTTTTCTGATATAGGAAGTAGCTACAATTAAGACTTTTTACATGCTTTCAGTATTCTGCAGTATCTGTTCTTTAGGCAGTGCTTGTGAAGCTGTGAAGCATGTTTTTTCATATGTTGAAGTGCTTAGTTTGGTATATTTGGTATATTTGGCTTATGTGACACAGGAAGCTATATAAGACCATGGAAATATTTTCTTTTTGAACCAGTTAAAACAGCCATGTTGGGGCTCCATTCTGAATTCATAAGTAACACCATTGAATTTTCACAGTGATTTGAAACAGGGTTGTTTTGTAAGCCTTTTTCTGCAGGAACTGTTCCTGAATATTTTTTTTCATTTGTAGGGGAATATGTTTTCTTGGTGCAAACAAACACAAAACTTTACAAATTTTAAATTCTTATACATTGTGGGAAAGCTTGTTGTTTGCTATTTTTATATCATGCTTTAATGAATCTGTTAGCAAGCAGAGTCAAACTAAATAGTAGTAACAATCCCTTTTGCCTTTAAAACCCGTGGCTATTTTTACATCATTTAGAGTACTTTATGGGGTAACTAATGAGGGATACAATGGCAATTACATGCTATAACTTTCTCAATTACCAAGATAAACTGTGAAATTGATATGTTAATAATAAAAATTGGGGAGGGGGTGATTTGTTTCTAATGCTTAAGGCATGTAGTAGTGAAGAGGGGTGTGAAACAATCATAGAATCATAGAATTTAAGGGTGGGAATGGACCTTACAGATTATCTAGTCCCAACCCTCCCTGCCATGGGCAGGGACACCTCCACACTAGACCAGGTTGCTCAAGGCCTCATCCAACCTGGCTTTGAACACTGCCAGGGTTGGGGCAGCCACTACTTCCCTGGGCAACCTGTGCCAGTGTCTCACCACCCTCACAGGATAAAACCTTTTCCTGGTATCTAACCCAAACTTCCCCTCCTTCAATTTGAACCGATTACCCCTTGTCCTGTCCCTGCAGTTCCTAACAAAGAGTCCCTCTCTGGCTCCCCTGTAGCCCCTTCAGATACTGATAGGCTGCTGTGAGGTCTCCACACAATCTTCTCTTCTCCAGGCTGAACAGCCCCAACTCCCTCAGCCTGTCCTCATAGGGAAGATGCTCCAGTTCTCTGATCAACTTTGTGGCCTCCTCTGGGCTTACTCCAACAGTTCAGTGTCCTTCTTACGTTGAGGACACCAGAACTGCACACAGTATTCCAGGTAGGGTCTCACAAGAGCAGAGTAGAGGGGGAGACTCACATCTTTGGACCTGTTGGCCACAGTACGTTTGATGCAGCTCAGGATTCAATTGGCTTTCTGGGCTGTGAGCACACACTGCAGCTCATAGTGAGCTTCTCATCCACTGTCACTCCCAAGTCTTTCTCCTCATTGCTGGTCTCAATTACTTCCCCACTCAACCTGTAGCTGTGCCTGGGATTGCCATGGCCCAGATGTAGGACCTTGCACTTTGTTTTGTTAAACTTCATGAGGTTTGCGTTGGCCCACCTCGCAAGCTTTTCAGGGTCCCTCTGGATGACCTCCCTTCCCTCCAGCAGCAATACTAAGAAATCAGCTGAAGGGTCATTGAAATTTCAGCCTGCATAATTGTCCAACTTCCTATTCAAATAATGGCAAACTGTATATATGGCCACACAAAAAATTATGCAGTGCACTAAACTATTATTAGCCTTACTGTGTCATCTCTGCATTCTTTGATCCATTTGATTTGTGTATAAAACTTTCTGTATATATAAAAACTGGATCACGGTTGCATTGCTGGAGGCTGTTGTCTCCTGCACCTTGTTGGTCTTTGTTGCAGGCAGTGAATGAGGCAGGGAGTGAAGAGAAGAATGGTCTTGGAATATAAGCAGTTGAAAATTGCCCTGCATAAATGTATTCCATGTATGCTGCAGCAGTAGAAATGCTTACACATTCCTATGCAATTCACTTAACTTGACCTTTCCATGGTGTTCGTTGAGCCCAACATGTGATTCTCAGAAGTGTGAAATCAAATTATAAATCAATGAACTGAGGTAGTTTAAAGTGATGGTCTGAGTAACTATGGCACTTTCAGGGTGAGAGGAAGGCTGTAGATATATCGAACCGACCTTCTGAAATTAGGTGATAATTGTATAACACTGGTTTCTCTGTAGCTCCATTCCTTGTTTGTGGGAAGAGACTATTGGGGTAGTCTTATCTCCATAGGGAGGCTAAAACCAGAAAATCATGACTGAAATTCTGTGATGCTTCCAGCATGTCCAGCTATGATTTGTCAGCAGAGTTTACACATGTCAGATTTTATTGGTGTATCTAACAGTGATAGTTCTGATTGAAGAATAACCTTGAAAAATCAGGAATTCTGAGTTCTGTTTCAGACCGTTCTTGTGACCCCCTGCAGCTCATCTTCATTAAGGTGTCTTCTACCCTATATTGGCTATTAATCTGCACTTTCAATGCTTTATCCTCTATATTTTTAAGTTCTTTACCTTTTTCATATGTTTGAGTGCCAGCAGGAACAGAGATTGAATGTTACAGGATAACAAGGTTGCCTATTTAGTACTACAGAATTCAGCATACTGAAGGATTTAGCTGGGTCAGACTGGGAATATACAGAGTATTGAGAACATAATTGTTACAGTTGCTCACATATCTTCTCTCCTACAACCTTGGATAACATAGTTAGCATTTTTCTAATACTTTTTTTTTTATCGGTCTACCAGAACACTGACAATGAAAATATTTTTGGGGGGTTTGATTCAGAAGCTTTAGGGCACAGTAATTTAATGTGGGAGAATTTATACAACTTATTTGACCTGCACATTGGTGTTAAGTCATTTCTGCCAAGATATTTTCAGGATTAAGACTGTAAACTCTTTGCACACACTCTATTACACTTTCTGTAGGTGATTTTAATTCAGTTGGAAATGGTGAATGTTGAGTTTTCAACAAAAGTAAAACTTGATCAAGTCAGTTCAAGGAATGGAACAGAATTGCAGTTGAGAGAGAGAAGCAAATTTTCACTATTTGTTACTTAACCTTAATGTGTTGCTTCAGAATTATTGAGGGTGTTTTCCTTATACATGTTGATTGTGTACACATTGCCTATCAGACAGATAGAATATTGAGAATATAAAATATCTGCAGTGATAATCAGTTCTGACTTAAAGTGGATGTGAAACTGCTATTACTAATTTCTGAAACAGTAAACTTGAATTCAAGTCCAGTCTGAGTCTACACAAATATCCCACAGGCACACTGATCATTTGTGGACCAGTGCCAATACTTTTACCTGAGTTTGTGCTCTCTGGGAATAGTTAGTGTTTAACCACACTGTAAACATCAAGCAGAGGTGGTAAGCCCAACTGTTTCTGATTTGTCTCTTCCTTCCACATACCCATGTCTCTTCCAGGCATACAGATCCTCAGGACAAGAGACATTAGAAAGTACACTTTGAAAACACATAGAGAAGTATTTTGGTGCCACTAAATCATTTGCTTTGTAGTCTACATGCTCTGTCCTTCAGTGGGGACAAGGTGGGATGCTGAAGGAAAGTTCTCGACCCCACTGAACAATAAATGTTTAGTTTGCTGCAAAGCAACAAACATATACCTGAAATTTAAACTAAAGCTGTTTTAGAAGAACTTCATGTTTTATGACTTCTGAGTGTCTTGTGTCTAAAAGTTTTATTATGTAAAATTCAAGCTGCAGATTAGTTTATAAAAGTTTAATATGCACTCCTTTCTGAAGGGCAAGGAGAGAGGTCAAAAATCTTTGAGCACATGACAGCAAATCCTTTATTTTGAAATGTTTCCTACCTGCTTGGCATGATAAAGTGTTTAAAGTGTAATGCTGTATGAACAGCTTTGGGCACCTGAAATAAAAATATGTGTATACTTCTGACAGTGAATGCAAGATTTCTTTCTGTGTTCTCTCCAGTGAGACTGATCAGCACTTTTATTTGTCTCACAGGGGTTGTTCAGAACTTTGTCGTATACCCATGGTGGAATACAAACTTGACAGTGAAGGCACCCCATGTGAGTATAAAACCCCTTTCAGAAGGAATACCACTTGGCATCGGGTGCCGACTCCCGCTGGGCAGCCTCTCTCTCGTGCCTCTCCAATCCTAGGAACATCTGACAGACTGCAGTGCCAGCAGCTTCTCCAGCAGGCTCAGACAGCCATTCCTCGCAGCACTTCCTTTGATAGAAAACTGCCAGATGGTGCAAGGTAATATACTCTCTGGTTAATGCCTGTCATTTTCTTAATGTGCTTTAGAAGAAATCTCTGCTTTCTAGAACTTTGGTATCTTATATTTTAAGCCTTATTTTGTTGAGTTTTGACAGTAATTTTAATTCTGAGGTTGTATTGACGAGCTGAGTCGGTCTACTTGAAACAAGTGACTTTTGTTGTTTGTGGTGGAAGTACTGAGGATCCTGCTGCTGAGGACAGCTGACCTTTCCCTTTAGTCCCAAGTCAGTGAAGTGGCAAACTGCCTTGTGACTTTGGGATCTAAGTAATGTCCTGTCCCCCACCTTTTGGAAGCCTATTTAAACAAATAATGAGTGTAAATAAAATTAACTCATCCCTTTAAAAATTAATTATTTAATCTTGTTACCAAGCTATTGGCATAGTTTCAAAGGGTTCTGTAACTCATTACCAGTCCTTATGCTTTGCTTCGCTTTTAATTAAACAAAGCAGAGCTTGTGATTTGAATATGTAGCATCTCTGAGATTATGGGATGATATCCTTAAATGTGAGCTCTGTTCTAATTTAATTATAATTCTACATAATATAAAACTTTATTTTAAAAGATTAAAAAATTTGTAAATACATTTGATCTTTGAATTATTTAGGAAAACCATATGTCTTGAGCAGAACGCTGTCCTTCATTGTTTGCAATTATTTTGGCTTATGCCCTTATTCCGTGGAGTAACGTGGTTCTAATTTCCCGGGAAAAAAAATAATGCGTGTTGAAAATATGTAATATGAAAATCTTAAATGCTGGTCTTAAATAGCTTTAAAAAAATAAATTCTGGATGAAACCATGAAATGCCACTATTGCTACACTGCCTATCTTGTTTAGTAGAAGAGAATTAGTGACTTTTTATGCTGAAATGTGTACAGGTAATAGTAGTACATATTTGAAAATATGTCTACATCATGATCCGGGGAAGGCCAGTTATGACCATTTGATCATTTGTATTCTCCTTCTCTCCTATTCCCCTCCTCACCCATCCCCTGAAAAACTGAGGTGCATTTCTATAAGCATGTATATACCAGTAGAGAGCTTAAGCTTTCCCCAATGTCTTGTTAACGAAATTCTCAGTAACATCTAGCGTAAGGAAACAATGTGTCAAATGTCTAGAAATACTTCAGGGTTTATGAAGCTTTATTAAGCTTCTGTATGCCTATAGAGAGAGAAAAAAAAGAAAGCTTTCCTACATGGTATTTCCAAAAAAATTTCACAAACGCAAGTTGTGCTTCTCCTAACACTCAGCAAAGCCTGTGAAAAAATGCTAAGACAGAGGTTATCTCTTATCATGAAGAAATTCCTGTATCACTTAAACAAAACGTGCAATGCAGAAGTACAGAGTATAAATAATGAAAAGGGAAGAAAATGATGGACTGTGACATGTAGGTCTTGAAACATGCAAAGAAAGGTACCTAATTGGCAAGGTCTTTCCACATGGGAAGAGGCATAGTGGATGATTTGGCAGAGAGATGGCCTTAAAATAGAAGAGTTTGAAGTAAGTTGAATTAATGCTTATAAGTAGTCTTGCAAGGATGAAAACATATACTCAGGCTAGGAAAATGATGAGATTTTTAGAGGGTCAGAGACCCAGTAGCAGTTTAGACAAATTTAAGAGTGCAGGCAGGGAGATGCAGGTTGATAAAAGAGGGAAGGTTTAACAGCTGATCTGAAAATGAGCTAAGGATGAAGTCAGTAATAAAATGGTTGGTTTTCCAGATAAAAAGAGGAAGAAGCAACAGAAATG
This sequence comes from Acanthisitta chloris, assembly GCF_000695815.1. Classification (NCBI taxonomy): domain Eukaryota; kingdom Metazoa; phylum Chordata; class Aves; order Passeriformes; family Acanthisittidae; genus Acanthisitta; species Acanthisitta chloris. Next base: position 13,994 of record NW_008684333.1, on the reverse strand, counting down.
TGGGCTAGATATAGAAAAAGACTTAAACAGCAACAATTTAACTACTCTAACATGTAATAGTTAGATGCCCAGTCCCTGGAGTGAAATTAAAAACTGAAAGCTGAACACTTAAGCTCCTAATACAGTTCCTGAGAGGAATTAAGTGCCTTGAGAAGGCAATCCAAGTGGTTTTTGTGTTGTTCAAGGAGTTTCCTCTAATTAGTAACTAAGAAATAGAAGGATATCCTTGAGCTCTACTTGCGTTTTCACAAAATGCCTAATTCTGTGACCGCTGCTCATAGCATGTGCCGAAGAGTGGAGCTTCAGTCAGACTCACTCTTCTGTTTCTTGCATCAGGAAAGCTCTGTGTGCTTCAGTCCTTGAGTCACATTTGTAGGAAAGTGTATCCTATTACCTGAAGACTGTAATCCAGTCCTGAGAGCAGACAGCTGGAACTCTTATGTGAAGGAACTGTGAGGCATTCCTTGACTGGATTTCTATGGGTCTCATTTGGTAGCCCCTCTTTGTTTAGTAGGCTAATGGCCTCACACTTGTCCAGCAGATGGGAGGCTTGTGATCTAGACATATGTACTTCAATCTTGAGATAGCATAAACCAATGTCCTGGCTGTGAGGACAATGTCCTAAACATCAGTCTGGAGGCTGGAAGCACATATGATCATAACTGACCCATTGCTTAATGCTGGCTCACTTAAGCTATCCAAGAAATGCAAAATTCTTGGTGGTAAGAAGCAAGTACATGGAACTGAATTAAACTGTAGTCTATAGGCTATTTCACTTGATTGAGAGAAGCTCAGTCCTGTCTATTTTTCTCAGAGACAGACATACTAAAAAAAAATTGGCACTGCACTGTCTACTTATTGTACGTGTTATTTAGTTGTTAGACAAAATATTATAGCTAATGTCTTTCAAATTTTCAAGCTGAACAGTAAAGTTTCTTATTGAAGGTCACGTCCTTGGGAAAGTGTTGTGCATAAATACAAAATTACCTCTTTTCATCTCCTCCCTGACTACATACATTCATTTCTACATGTTAAGAGAGAGATAAAAAAGGAAAAAGATAAATACAAGGAATTGAATTAAAAGTAATGGCACTGAGGGAAATTGTATTTTAGTTATGGAATTATATGCACAGAAGTGAAGGTTAGGAGGGTGATTTAAACCAAATTTAGGCACTTAGTTTCAACTGTCTGGAAATCCAGCAAAACTGCTTAGAGACATTGTTAAAACAGGAGACTCATAAGTTTAAATAATAAGTACAAAATAATACTACTCATAAAATATTTGCTTATTGCTTTTCTATGTCAATTAAAAAAATTTAATATGTTGAAAATTGGTAAATGTGCAAGGCAACTAGTAATAATTTTTTATCTACCACGAGAGTTTCCCACACATAACTTTAGAGACCTAATCCAGCTGCTCTGACTCCTCAGTAATCCTGCTTGCTCAGAAATAAGGCCAGATCTAAGGAAAATAGGATTTGGCACTTAGCCCATCTCTTTTTGTGCCTTTTTTATGTATTCAGTTGCAAATATTTTATTAGTGATGGAATAAATACTGTACATTTTAAATGGTTGTTAAAGTTTTATGGAACCGAGTTCAAACTAAATTTCCAAAACGAATGTAGCCAAGTGTCCATACTGCATCTGTATTATTGGCAAAAATGAATGTATTTGATAAAAGCAGCACAGCCTAGTTCAAATCTGTAACCCCACAAATACCTTTGTGCACTGTTAATGACTATAGTTAACATTACAGAAGTTCTCCAAGCAACCAGTCCTCATCCAGTGACCCAGGACCCAGTGGGAGCAGCCACTGGAGACAACAAGTGGGATATGACGGGTATTGGTGATTTTTTTTATATACTTTTATTTAAATCTTGCTATAGCTATCATCTTTCTTAAGCAAAATTTATGTGCATGTTCTGTATTATAGATTTTTTCAAATACTTAGTATCTTTTAAGAGGTACAGGTTATTGATCTTTGATGCAACATGCATGCAAATACAATTTTAAAGTCATCCTAATTTAACTCTTTACGACCAGATTGTTACTTTACAATTCAGGTAAATAACAAATGGTTTTTAGGTTTGGTTTCCCAGAAACAGGCCTGAAATCAGTAACTCAGAACTGGAATAAAATAATAATACCTTCTTTTGCTTTAGTAGAAAGGTGTTTGATTTTTAAAAATAATGTTTATAGTCTTCAGAGGTTTTATTTCCTCTTATATGTGTTTCAGTGCCATCCATTCCCTAGCACTCTTCTCAAAAAAGCAGCAATTTCAGAGGTCTCTTCTCCCTAAAAGGCTGTTGCAGTATATAGATGGTTCTTTCACATCCCTGTTAATCCCTTGGTGCTGAAGTTTCAGAAATTCGCTATCTGTATATAAAAGACCACCCCAATATAACTCAAGTTACAAGAATATTGTGTGAGACATCTGTTCTAAACTACTTTAAATTGATGACTTTGTTGTATATACAACTGCCGAAAACACTCCTGTTATAAAGTGTTGAGCTATGGCAGGATCTACATAGAGTGATATAAAAGCATTCCAGGCTTGCCAAGTGGCTTTCAGAAGCTACTTTTTAGAAAAATATGTGAATATTGAAAACATCAGCCTGACTCCTTGTCTGGAAGCTTAATAATGCTTTGGCATGATTGATCGTGGATAAGATACCCCATGTAGCAGATATATATGCAACGGCTTGGAGACTCTTCAAGGAATTTCAGATAGCTCAGTGAAATCTCTGACAGCTAAATAGATGCTAATAATTCAAATAAAACTGTAGCATTTTTTCTTGTCAGTAAACACATCTTGTGTCATTTTTTCCAGCACAGTTACTTCTAACACCAACCTAGGTTTCAGTGTGTTGCTTTGTGAAATGTTTTAACTTTTGCAATATAACACAAAGCAATGGATCTGGTACTAGCTTAGGTGTTCTGAGTGTGAAAACCTGCAAAACTACAGTTACTTTCTATGGGGCTTAGTTCATAAAGTGGTTAAGCATATATTATCATGGTTCTTCACTGCAAAAGCCTTTGGGTATGTAGCCCCAAGAATGCATTTCTACTTAAAGTTTGGTGTCTTTTTGACTTGTGCATACTTAATATATGAGTATGCCATTGAAAAAGTTGCATATAAACATTTCCATGCAGAGTTTGGAAATGTTTGGAAATGATGACTGTTTAAAAAATATCACTTAGATCACCTGCCTTTAAGAGTAAAATGTGTTGCTGTTCATCACTAGTTTTCCAGGATAAATACCCTCACACCTTAATTTTCTGCTCATGTTAAAAGGTGCCAGTCCCCTTTACTCCATGAACATCACCAAGGTTCAGGCTCGCTGGAGTGTGAAGGAGGCAGAGAACGAGAGGAAACTTTGGAAGGAACTAGACATTCTGGTAATAAACCCCACTGTACCTTAAAAATGTACTTTGCAATGCAGTGCCTCTTGAAATGTAGCCACCTCCTGATGTGGAGGTTTGATACACAAAGAGCATGCAGTGTGATAGTGAAACAGGAACTGTTACAGGCAGTCTGACAGAATATGGTGTGGGATTTTTAGATAAGACTTGGAACAAACCACTCCTGAATTTTAGAAAGCCTCATGAATGACGAAAAGCAGGTTAAATTTCGTTTAATTATAATTGAAAAGCTAGATCTTATGGAATTCTGCAAAGATACATGTCTCTGATTCCAAAGAGTGTGCAGGTTTGAAACCTGATGCTAAGCCATGTGCCTTTTTCCTCTGTGCAGTATACTCATCTTTTTATCATTCAGTAATTAAGACACAATTATTTATGGCAGAAACCAAGTGGCATGCACCATCAACCAAAGTACTGAGCTCCTACAAAGACCGAGCTTTACAGAAAGAAGGCAGTGGCAAGGAGTCACCAAACAAGCTTTCACATGTAAGTCTTTTACTTGGATGTAATTCAAAACTCTAAAAAACAAACAAACCCCAAAACAACAACAACAAACCATCCTGGACATAAAGAAATACATCTTAAAAATACATTTTAGTTATTTACAAAGACCATTGTATGTCTTGGGAGGCAAAGACCGTGCTCATCTAGATGTGGGGTCAATTGAGTGTGCCTAATCTGTGTTTATAGACTCAGGATTCCAAGAGGGCTTGGGTCTGGGGCACTGAGGAGATAAAACTAATATAGTCTACACACAGCTGTGTATTTGCAGCTTCATTTTTGCTGGCTTTTTTAATCTGTGGAGCATTTCATTACCCTTTAAAAGAAAATAAAATTATATTCACAGTACCACTTTTAATCTTGTGTGAAATGCCCATGCAGTGTAATTATCAATGAGCACTATAAAAATGTAATTTGTATGTTGGGAATGATGAGGAAATTTCTAGTCTACCTGGTTTAGTGGCTTGTCTTGAGTAATGGCAAAATCCTCAACATCTTAGTGATGGAAACTACACTAGTGATAATGTTTGGTACATGGAAAATCTTGCTATATATAGTGGGAGTCTGTATGCTATTTGTAAACTTATATTGGTGACAATATGAAGCCAGTTTCTCATCTTACATACTTTGATAACTTATGAGAATCTAACTTGATACTTCTTGGAAAAGATGTATTATAATAAACAGAAACATGCTGTAGAATTACACACATGAAGACAAAAATACTTTCTTAAGCCAAAGTTGACAGGAAGCTACAGTTGGTATATGTAACAACTGGTATTAAACAGAGCACCAATAACAAAGTCCCTCTCATTGCAAATACTGCTTATTTTATTTTTATTAATTGTTCCATCAATTTTAAGGCAACAGCCACCTTGTAAAGGTTAGAATGAAGGCAAATATAACCCCTCCTTTTTCTCTAAGGTAATTTTCTCAAATTTTGAGGCCTGTTAATTTCTGTATGGAATAGAAATATCATTTCTGGAAAGGCTGCCTTGTATAACTGCTTTTATGTGTGAGCAACAGCATCTCCTAGCATCTGTTAGGAGAGGGATGTCATAAAAAAGTCAGTCACCCTTCCCACTTATATTCTACCTAATAGAAGTCCATCTGCCCTAGTAGAAGTCCATCTGCCTTTATTCTGGCTACTCTGTCACAGAGATAACTTAATCCAACTGTCTATAAAATTTATTTACAAAAATAAATAACAGAAAATCCCCAACTTTATTGACACAAATGCCTGATGTAATTGCTTCACTTCAATAGCCATTCTCAGTTTAGGGCCCTATGACTTCAGTCACTTTCATCTGGTACACATACATCACAATTGGCTTCAATTTAACTAGCCACATCCAATTGGATTTGATCCAATGAGCTGCATATTTCACGCACACTGAGAAAAAGCCAACAATAATTCAGTCTTTGGTGTTTTTCAGATTTTCAGTAGAGCTTGTTTAAACAAATAATTGCCAAGGCTTCTAGCTTTAACAAATGCTTATTTTAACTGTTCAGAAATGCAATTTTATGGATGTTAAGCAGGTCCCATAATCAGAAAATTCAAGTCTGATCTTAAGATTTGCGATAGAAGATGGAACTAGAGCCTTTTTATTTGCAGTGACATCAACCTTTAATGTGTCTAGCCAGCTGTGCAATTCATTTCACGGAAACTGGTGATATAATTGGCTCTTTTCATACTTTGCAGTTATATTATAGCATACTGTAAAAAAAATAATAAGAAGGTCTTTGAATGGCACAAATTCAGTAATTTATATGAAAATAAATCTTTTGCTATTTAACTTGAGAGGGATCTTTTTTGGTTTGTTTTCTTCTTGATAAGATTGGGGACAAAAGCTGTTCAAGCCACTCAAGCAGCAATACCCTATCCAGTAATACATCCAGCAACAGTGATGAAAAACACTTTGGTTCTGGAGATCTGATGGATCCTGAGCTGCTTGGACTCACGTACATAAAGGGAGCTTCTACTGACAGCGGAATCGACACAGCTCCCTGCATGCCTGCTCCTCTCCTGGCCCCTTTGCACCTTGCTGGCAGCAGGTCTGGAGTACACTGTCGTACTGAGCAGTGGACTGAGTCTTCTGAAACTCCTGGGCCAGATGATGATCCAGCTAAAATCTATGCTGTTCATAGCTATGCCTCTGCTATTTCAACCAGTCACACAGCTGAAGGCAGTATGGGAGACCTAAGTGAAATCTCCTCTCATTCCAGGTACGTGTTTCTTGCACATTAGGGATTATGGATTTTAGATTAATATACAGATAACCTTCTTCATTGTTGTTATTCTGGTTACCTTTCTTTGAAAGTTCACTTAAAGGATTTTTGATATTTTTGTTGTATTCAAATGCCTATATGAGCAGTGTTCAGGCAATGTTTGAGTCTGCCTGAAAAATATAGCCAGATCTCCTCCCAGATCTGAAGGAGTCTTTAGATGTGACCTTGTACACGTTGTGTAGGTTTTTTAAGTTGGGAAACATCTCTGAGTAAAAGAGAAGTTTGCCCCTAGAACTAATTTTGCATACATCTGGGGTTTTTTAATATAGTGCAACAAAGTGCCTTGGTGTTAATGCTGAGGGAAATTGGAAAAATTGTAATGGACAATATTTACATATAGTGAAACTGCATTGTGTACCCTAATTGACATTATTGTGATGTAGGCTTTACAGTTTTGTTTGCTGAACTGAATTTCTGATTGATTTTCTACTCTTCTTTTTGTTACCAATGGAATGTGTGAATGGTACATCTGTTGTAAAGCAAACTTTGGAAGTACACTTCTACAGCTGCTTGCCTTTATCTCCCAGTTCCCATTTTGTGGTGTCTTTGAAGTTAAAGCTTTGGTCTAGCTTGGTAAAGGATGGAAGGAAATTGCTTGTTCTTTCCCTCTGATTTTCCTGTTTTCAGTGTCAATTGGTACAGGAAAATAACCAAATGATATCTTGATTCCTCATTTCTTGATATGCCTGACATGAGTGAATTTGTCTTGTATACTTACTCTGAAGTAATTTATTCTTTAAGGAAGTATTAGCTTTAGTTTATTTTAAATAATTTTGAGAGTCTTTGCTGAAAAAGTTTTTATTAATGCCTACTAGTGCTATGATAAAAGGGACTGTTAAAATTATCCAGATGACTGTTTTGTTGAACTGAAATTTACTTCTGTTAAATTCATTGATAATTTAATATTAAATGTGTCTGAATGAGAGACACATCTTAATCTGCCATGAACTGGCAGAATTATTGTGAAATGGAAAAGCATACAAGTTTTATAATTAGGGAGATGTTTGGGTAATTCCTTGCATAGTTCATGATGTAAATGTGTTTGTACATATTTACTTAAAATGATACACATGAATTGAATTTATTTCTCTTGAACTAGTCTTTTAATTTTTATTCATATCAGTTTGCATTGGCATTTCAGCAAGTTGAATTCTATACATTAATTGTTCTAGAAACTTAGTGTTTCTCACAACTCGCAATCCTGTTCTCAAAGAGCTTTAATATGTGCAGTTTGTATGTAGAAAATCACTGTGCCAATATTACTTCCTTGATCTTTAACCTTGAGATAAACTTTGCATCGAGAATTATTGCTGTATACGAGGGGAAGCATTTCTGATTTGTTGTTGTGTAGCAGATATAATTTTTGGTTTTGTCTGTTTTCTTCACTTTTCAGTGGGTCACATCATTCAGGAAGCCCATCAACACATTGCTCTAAAAAGAGTGGCTCGCTAGATTCCTCCAAAGTCTATATAGTGTCTCAGAATAGTAATCAACAGATTTCTGGGTCGGTTTCAAAACCATACCACAGACAAGGAGCAGTGAGTAAATATGTCATTGGATGGAAAAAATCAGAAGGAAGTCCTACACCTGAAGAACCTGAAGTTTCTGAATGCCATGAGTAAGAACTCTGTTTACCTTTATTGGGGGAAGAAGGGTAGTGAAAATAAATGTTTTAAAATAAGGTAGAAAAATTAAAAATTACAAATTCTGTTTCACTTTTAAATTTTCGGGGATTTTTTCCTGTAACTTTGTGTATCAAAGGTACAGCTGAATAAAAAGAAAGAGGTCAGTAATTGCAGAGGATACTGTGTTCTCCTCTGTTTATCCAGCTGCATCTTTTTCCCATGTGTCAAATAAAGAAAGCTGACAGAAATTTCTGAGAATGTGTGTAGGCAAATATGAATGGCTATGTGAGACATTCTGAATTTCCATTTTGAATCTCTAGGAAACAATTGGGAAGGTACAATTTTGTTAATGTCTTGAAGAGCTTTTCTACAAATTTTCAGGAGCTATAATTAGTTGAAAAAGGCTTGCTTTGCCATGCTTCTATATTAAAACTTACTACCTTGTTGTCTGTTATAGCAGCTAATACATTACAAGTGATGGAGATGGCCATAAATGTATCTGTGATCTATGGTAGATAACTTTTAAAAATTAGTGCCAATTTGGGGGTACTTTACTGCTTCCTTGGTATCTTTTTCTGACTTTGATTTTAATGAACAGGTGTGAAGTGGTAGTTTGTATCCCACAAGAAAAAGATTAAGTGTTGATATATATGACCCTCTCTTCACGAGACTACAAAAAGTACAGGCATCCATAAAACTGTGTATTTTTCTAGCAAGTGACATTGAGGTAAAAATATTCAGAGCAGTTCTAACAAACAGCTCTATGCACAGCTTAACACTGGGATAGCTCATGAGAAATGTGTTGGGTTTAGGTGGAAGCAAAAGGCTTCACTCAAAGGAAAACATACAGTATCTCAAATACAGAGAGATGATACTTTTGCAGTGGTGTATCAGTAATAAGTAATGTTTGAATCTGCTGTTCAAAACTAACCTTTAAATTCCTGTTATCTTCAGAATCACGATAACCTCTTTGCTCTTTGTGCATAAGCCATTTGATGCAGTCTCTCAGTAAACTACAGTTAGCCCTATATATCTCCATAATTTGACAAGATGACATGCAGTACCTGATTTTCAAATGTTTAATATGGAATTTCATTTTATTTAATGGAAGTGAGTTATCTACATCTAATATCTCATATTGCATATGTGTGCATATTTATGGTAAGAGTTATATTTAAAAACACATGCTAGAATATATATACTATGAAATATGAGCCTGAAGTTCAGCTCTTAAATTCCTCATTTGCAAAAGCAGATGATGTTACTGCCTTCCTCTCCTGGTTATTTGTGTTTCTTTGTGTCATTGTACTGGTGATTTCATTTTTTTTCTGAATATTTAAATTACTTAAATTGTTCAGTCATGGTAGTGTTTAACTTAAAAGGTGATCCCACAAGTTTGTGCATTTTGAAGCTGATGAACTTCTGAAACAATTTCTCTTCATTTTGAATGAAACCTATAAAACAAAATTGCATGATGTATCATGGTATTTAGACTGAAACAACAGCAATTTAGAAAATTATTTTCAAGAGAGAGTTCTATTCAAGAACTATTAATTGAGTATGTCAACACTTCATTAATCAGAAAATGTTTTCAGATTTTTCCATGGCATACAGTATTGCCTCACCTCTTTCTTTCTAGGAAAGCTCTGTGTATCACAGAGAGGAAATGTCTCTCTGAGGATAATTATGTTGAAATAAAATAACATTTCTAATTAGCAATGATGATGAAAATCAGGTCAATTGCTAACTGTTGTGCCACTATAGGATATAATTCACTGAGAATTACACTTTACCATAGCAAAGCTTGTTTTCTCTCTGCTGAAGACAGAGTCACTGATTATGCTGCAAGTGGCAGTAAGCAGTGGCTTCAAATGTGTGTTCTGTGTCACTGGGAATCTCTAGTTTCTTCAGTTACATTTTCAGAGTAAACCTGTTAAAATTCTGTCTCCCCTTTCTCACTGGAAGGAAGCTGAAGGATAATAATTCACTTTGACAATCTGTTGTTGACTGTAAACAGATTGTTATGTGCTGATAATTAAGGAAGACAGCTGTTTTATTTATCTAAAGAGTTTTATGAAATTGCTAATAATAAAATACACTTAGAACACTGCACAATTGATTACCAATACACTTCAAACATTGCCATTGATTGCCATAGTAATTTTGCTAGATTGTGAAAGTTGGATACAATAACGCACTATAAAATGCTGATTTTCTTATTTGCTACGGAAGTTAAAATTAAAATATTTTGTGATGAACATTTGGAAATGTTGCTATAAGTAGAGCTTTGATATTAATAGAGGAGTGTGGTGTATGAAAAAAAAGAGAGAGAAGCTAGGAAAGACAAGGGTTATGCATTTTTTTAATTGTTCCCTGGAAGTCCTAAATCTGATTTTTCAGTGGTTTAAGAATTTCATTTTGCACCCACAAACAGTTTCATAAATGTAAATTCTGATTTTTGTTTAAGAATTTCATTTTGCACCCACAGTTTCATAAATGTAAACTGATCCAATACAAAGATCTAAATAGGAGTGTGCTGGGTCAGGAGATAATTCTAACAATTTTCACTTTGTGACAGAAAATGATTGCGGTCTTTCAAATCCAATTTCCTACTAAAAACACCAATTGTCTCAACAGAGTGTATGATGATATTGATGCTGGTTTAAGAATTTCATTTTGCACCCACAGTTTCATAAATGTAAACTGATCCAATACAAAGATCTAAATAGGAGTGTGCTGGGTCAGGAGATAATTCTAACAATTTTCACTTTGTGACAGAAAATGATTGCGGTCTTTCAAATCCAATTTCCTACTAAAAACACCAATTGTCTCAACAGAGTGTATGATGATATTGATGCTGTGTCTGCATCAAGTCCTCTCCAAACTTCTGTGAGGAATGCCATTGTTGAAAGCCAGCAAATCCTATCCAAAGAAGATTTTCTGAAGTTGATGCTGCCAGACAGCCTCTCCATGGAAGAAGGGCGAAGAAAGGTTGGTTACTTTTCTTGGCTCTGTATATCTCAGCCACAGTTACCCTAGAAATGAATTTTTGGTGTTCCTAAAACCACTATATAGAAAGCAATATCATATTCAGAGGGTGAAAGCTTTTAACCCATTGGGCAATGTGGTCCCTAATTAAGCTCAAGGTCTTGTTATATTCCTTAACTACTGCTTATGGAAGGATACTGCATATCCATTCGTTTAAGGATGCTGTGTATGTCCTCTACCCACTGCTTTAGGGATGCTCCTTATGTCTGTTGTGATTTGATGTGTGTGTTAAAGTTTTGGATGATGTTTATTCCCATGGCCCATATCTGTTTCAGGCAGATCTTTAGAACCAATTCAATATTTTCGTGCTTTCCTAGATTAGAATCTGAACAACTCCCTCAGTATTCTCTGGGATGTAGTTAATTATTCTAACAATTGAGCATGTTCTGTATTGTAAAAAAATTATTTTCAAAGAAAATTAGACATTTGATTGTTATTTGCAGGACACAGATAAAACAATTAACTGCAGGACTCAGTTAAAATAATTAAGGCATTAACTGGCCTTTGTAGCTGTAAAGAAAGGTGAATTTGCAGTGAGAAGAATGACTTATGAAGTGGAATGGTCCAGCTTTACAATACAGTAATATCTTGGTTTACTGTAGATATTTGGGTTGTGGTTTAAGTAACTTTTTGAAATGCATAAACAGTTTTCACTGAACTCTGTTACCCTCTTTTCTAAGCTTATTTCATGGTATCTGGAGATATGCAGTGTCTCAAGTCACTTTTATCATCCACTGAATTATGTGGCAGCATATATCCATTCAGAATGTTTAACATTAAAATGTAGTCATTTCAAATCAAAATCAAACAGTTCTATGTATAGTCTCGAATACATGTTGACACAGTTAGTAAGCTTATATATGTTTCTGTAAAATATTGCTGTCATAAGGCTATGGAGTTCTCATTTAGCATTTCAGAATTAATAAAACTGCACAGTATCTGATTAATCCATGGTGATATGTTCCAAAATATCAAGAAGAAGTTTGAAAATCCAGTTCAGTAACTCTTTTGAGGCCCCAGTAGATCTGATATGATGGAACGAATCTCTGATCTTCAGTATTAGTTCAAGAATTTCAGAGTGCCTGCCCAGAAAAATACTCTCAAGAACAGATGATGGGATGTGATCATATGAAGCATTTTAACCAGTAATATATGTTCTTATTTGTATGTTTAGTTCTCATTTTATGGAAACCTTTCCCCACGGAGGACACTTTATCGTACCCTATCTGATGAAAGTATATGTAGCAATCGAAGAGGATCTTCCTATGCTAGCTCTCGAAGTTCAATGCTAGACCAGGCCCTGCCAAATGATATCTTGTTCAGCACTACTCCACCATATCACAGCACATTGCCTCCCAGAATGAGCCTGACTCCTGGAATGGGAAATCTGAGAAGTAAGTGATTGTTGTTGTCATTGCTGAGCTTGGAATATTTGTAATAAACTCAAACAAATCACTAAATATTAAGTTAGATTTTCATTTTAAGGTGAAATTAAGAAATGTCAAGTCAGTGCTCCAGTTATCCCAGTAAAAGAATATTTGTTCAGCAGTACATGCTTATGCTTTTCTTTAGTGATCAATTCAGATTTATCATGTTTGGAGACAGCATTCACTTTACTTCCCCAAAAATTTTCATGAGACCAGTGATAGGCAACAAACATTTGTCTGAAGATATTTTTTTTATTATTTAATTTTCCAGTGGTGATGTAATTAAGCCAAGCTGACCTGTTTAATTTTCATATTTTTATTTGCTTTTTATTTGCATTTAAATTAATGCAATATTCACAAATATATTTGAAATAATAGCTCAATGGAACAGCTTATATTTAGATGATCCTTTTGGTAACATCTTAAAAGGAAACATGCCATACATGTTGTCTTTGACTTCAATTTCCAAATTGAATTTGCTGATACATCTTTTTAACATATTAGTAAAACCTTTGCAAATGACACTTCATTTTTACTGGCAGCAAAAGAGTAGTCTGAGGTGTTAAGTTATAACTATTTTATGAATGTGTCTTTTTACTTCTGGGGTTTTCATAAGCAAGACCTTTATTATACACTTAGCTTGCAATAATTCCAGGATGAACTGTGAAGTTTGTAGTAATTTTTGAGGGGAAAAAATGGAATGAAAAGCCCAAATCTACAAAGATGGATACATATGTTTAAAATACATATTGATACCTAATTCCTTAGTAAGAGTGAATTGTTTTCTCAAAAATGCTAAATCTCTTCACTTCTCAATTAGTTTAGGCTGGCCTAAAGTGGACATCCAGTCTAGGGAAAAAAACCCCACATCTTTTATTTACCTAATTGTGGTCACAGCTGACCACAATTTCTAAAAGTGGTAGAGAAATTATGGCATCTGAAGTCCTTAGTTAGGAAGCTGTGGGTGGATTTCTGAAAGCATTAATGACTTTTGTAGGTGGATGTCCAGAGAGAATGTAGATAACTGACTTAAAAATAGTAATAAAAAGGGCTTTGTCATTCATCGTGTCCCTCAGGAGCTAGCAGTCATTTGTTAACTTTCAGAAATAAGCAATATATACAGAACACTTTTCTAGTTAGTGGTCTCAATTCTGACACTCAGTTTAAGTCACTAACCACTGGTTAATTTTAAACTGGTATCTCAAAGAAGTGCTAAATTCCTGCTTCAGATGGCAATGCATGCTTGGTGTACCTTTTGCCATTCTAAACATGTTCTTCTATCAGAGTGAAATGCTTTACTATAAATTTAGTCTGGAAAGATCCTATTCTTTCACTGATAGAGAATGAACATCCATTTTGTTTCACTGGAGACTAAATCAGTAGAGTTTTTGCAGGCTATGAAGGAGCTCTATGGTATATACTTAGGCATCCTGATTCCTTTTTGGGATTTTTGTTACTATGTTAGGCCTGGTATTTTAGGGCCATTTCTTGTAAACGTGCAATGGGATCAAAGCTTCAGCATGCTTTACTTCTAGAGATTGACACGAGGCAATTAATGGTGTACATTTGAGCTGTATACTGCTTCTCCAGCAGTGATATTTTAGTGTTTTATGTATTAGTTCTGTCTCAGACACCTAATTTTTCATTCTCGCTGCTTCTTAGATACAGAAAGTTATATATA
>NW_008684332.1:0-567 GCF_000695815.1 Acanthisitta chloris | reverse complement strand
TCTTCTCCTCGAAATCGATGGACCCCATCGTCCTGACTTCTCCGGTCTCGGAGTTGATAGCAAACAAGGAGGCAACGTCTTCTGGGACGTTTCCGAAGTAGTAGGAGACTCTCCTGTTGGATCCCGCGTCCGCATCCGTGGCCAGCACCCTCAGGACCAAGGAATCCACGAGCACATTTTCATTCACTCGTGCCTCGTAGAGGCTTTTGCTGAACACGGGTGGGTTATCATTAGCGTCCGTTATGTTGACACGAATCTGCACTGTCCCGGACGGGGCCCCCAGCATCGACCGCCGAAAGCACTAGATCAAAGGAGCTCTGCTTCTCCCGGTCTAGCGCTCTCTCCAGCACTAATTCCGGCTGCTTCTTTCCACCCGGGTTCTCATTCAGGGCTAGAGAGTAGGACGGGTTGCTGGTGAGCTGGTAAGTCAGCACAGAGTTGCTGCCCGCGTCCGCATCTCGGGCCATCTCCAGCGGAAAACGAGCACCGGGAAGCGTCCATTCACCGATCTCGAGATCCAGAGTAGGTTTGCTGAAGGCCGGGGAGTTGTCATTCACATCCTCGATG
>NW_008684331.1:0-5480 GCF_000695815.1 Acanthisitta chloris | reverse complement strand
CTTTGCACACACTGCTGCAGGGACACTCCCAGCCACCCAAGCAGGGCCAGCACCACGAGGAGCTGCAGCCAAAGAGAACCAAACAACTTAGGCACAAACGTGAACCAAGGATGGCATTTTCAGTGAGAGATTACAATTGTAATTTTTTAAAAGTTAGAAAAAGGAAGCAATTCTCCCTTTGGTATTTCTCCCGCCTTAAAAACACATAGCTAGAGAATAGTGCCAGCTCCTTCCTCAAAACACCAGCAGCAACCATCCCCAAAACCCCACATAACAGCTTAGACAGTGTATTCTCAGCAGGTAACATTTCAGTATGGCATTTCTGGGCTGTGAGATTCGAGCACAGAATGACAGATGAACCAAGTCAGCATTGGCTTGAGGTACAACCCTCAGTTCAGGAGGACAGATATATGTTGTGACTGGTTTTGAGGTGCAACATCCCCTTGTGCTGCTGTGAAAGCTCAAGCCCAAGGAGCCACATGTGACTGAAACTCAATAGAAAGTGACGAAGAAATTCAGACCAGAGAAGGTTTGATTATATAGAGTGGAAATAATAGTTCGATGGTTATTCTGAATTAGGTACAATTTATTATGCGAATTTAAGCAAGCAAACAGCGCTGGGTGAGCAGGGAGTCTCTGCTCTACCAACACGCACCCTGTACAGGTCCTGGTTTCTGTTTATAAACTCGTTGTTAATACGTATTCATGACTGTCCCAAGAAGACGGGGGTCTTCGTCAGGACATGCTCACTTTGCCTCCATGAGTCTTCTTGAACTTTTTATCTCTTCTCCCAGCACAGGCTCATAAGTAAACACCTAAAAGCAGCAGTCTAAATTTAACCCCTTCTCCTCTGGCAGACTCAGCTGGAAATCAATTCCTGTCCAGATCAAACCCCAAAATGTTCCTCCAGGAACTACACAGCTTGACAAAACATGGTAAATGCTAAGCAAACAAAATGTCCTTAACAAACAATAAATATTATTCAGCCTAAATCATTAGTTCAAAATAAGTATCTTTGCCCACCGCCGAGCACACCCCTCCCCCGGGGCCGCTCAGACACGCGCTCTCTCCCTGACCGCTGCCTCCCCCGGGCGGGGGGAGGCCGGCGGCAGTGCCTGTGCCTCGCCTGCCCTCCCAAATCTCTAGGCCCTTCCGCTGCCTCCCCCGGGCGGGGGGAGGCCGGCGGCAGTGCCTGTGCCTCGCCTGCCCTCCCAAATCTCTAGGCCCTTTCGGCTTTTAATGCTTGACTATGTGTCATAGCAGCTTCCAATTCCAAATAAGCAGTATCTAATATAAGGTTCCAAATAAGCAGTATCACAAATAATATAAGGCTTATATTAACAAAACAATATTGAGGTAGATATATAGAGAGATTCCAACATTGCTCCGTATTGACATGAATCGGGGGACCGTATTTCACAAGAGTCTGAAGTCAAACTTTCAAAAGGTTGAAGAATTTCACCAGTGTTTAACAGTGAAAAATAAAGCTGTTCTTCACAACTGTGGCTAGTGCTTCGCTGAGGATTTCACCCCAGTCACAGCCCACAAATGTCTTTTTCTTTTAACTTACCAAGTCATCTGGTATCAGATATAATTACCACAGGCACCCCAAGAGCTAGTGCAGGAATATGGGACGTTTGATGGCATTTAGATATGCTCAAGGTCCAAGGTGGCCAAACGTTCTGAAACGTCTTGCTAACCCGCACTCTTCCCTCCACCAGCCCAAGCAGAACAAAACCAGATTGGGAAACCACTTGGCACCTTTTATACTTTTATTGTGCGTTCTCTAAGTGCTGAAAGGTACAAGACTGTGCATTATGTTGTCCATACCTCATATGCCACATGTAAGAGACAAGACAGAGCCCCAAAGTTTTTCATATTCTAACTCAAACAGGCACAGATCAGATGAAACAGGACTACCTCATTATACAGGAGACAAACCATCTCCAATCACACAAAACAAAGGCAGGAACTGAAACAGACCCTCCAAAACTGTTTCATCAAAAGTACTGTGTGCTTTGGGCAACTCTAAGAGAGATTAAAAAATATGTTAATCTGGTTAGGGATTGACTAAAGCATTATTTAAAGATGAATTATTAAGAAGTTCCCATTCAGAAGAAATTCAAGTGTGCCTTTCAAGCAAATAATAGGCACAAGGGAAATAAACAAAACCCTGTTTACTCCTCCAATATAATTTCCAGACCATTTTTTCACAGATGACTCTTCTTTTTCTCATATAAGGATGCATACAAACTAATGAAGTTATTCTCAGAGGATGAAATCAAGTTGTCAAGATCATACTCCACTTCAAAGGTAGGTCTTGTTCCAAAAACTGCTAGAGCAAGGAACACAGCAAAGTGTGCTGTAAGTCCCCATATCCGGAATGACCTTTTCTGCTCCTGGCTGTAGTACGTGAAGCAGTGCATTCGAGTTACGAGCCCCGAGGGGGTTTTATAGGACAGGGCCTTGTAATGCAAGGGCTTCAGAAAATACTCCAAAGGCACAACAAAAACATCGCTCACTTCATCAGGATTAGGAGTGGCCTGGAATGTGTCCTCGATAAATCCCACAACTGGTGTCACCACGTGATTCATCTAAAGGGAGAGAAAAATCCCAGTCAGAAAACCACCAACAAAACCCTCAAGCACTAAGTTTGTACCAAGCAAGCAATGTTTTCACTTTAAAAACATTTCAGATGTTAGGAAATGAGTAGAAGCCTATGAACTATTGTTGACTGCTAATGCAACTTAGTCCCTCCAGTGGCAAGCTATTTCACAATGCTAACTTACCTTCTGATGTTGGTTACACACGATCTCACTAATACCCTGCTCACCCAGTACAACCACACAGCAGTTAGAAAGGCTTGTCCACGATCTCACTAATACCCTGCTCACCCGGTACAACCATACAGCAGTTAGAAAGGCTTGTTACTGCTGCAGAAACAAAAAGCATCCATGCTTTCTACAGGCCTCACTTGCTTTGTCCAAGCCTGACTCTGAATTTCCCAAGTCATTCATGCTGTCTTTGTCAGATTTCCGTATCTATTTTCCTGGGATATAGGAATCTTCCTAGGATACAGAAATATTTTTCTATCAATACAGAGATGTGATTGAAGTATAGTGAGCTATATAATACATATACCTTTTGAAACTGCTTTAATTTTAAATGTAACCACTTCTTCCACAGGGAGGGAAAAATCTCCTGAAATAGTAGTTTGCATAAAGAGGACACCAAGATTCTTTCAGGTACACTGTTAGTGCTGTTTATTCACACCAACAAAGATCAGTGTTCAGTAGAAAGGAGTAACAGCAGAACAGCAATTGTACTATCTGATGCAAGTCTGGGGAGGCTGTGCAAGTCAGAATCACCTGGAATGTATGTACAGAGAGGACAAAGTAGCCTCTGACAGGCAAAAATTTTGGGGCCCAAAACCCACATAATCTTTTCTACTGTATAAGGCAACTTGCTGGAAAACACTGCAAATGTGATCTTTTTCATACACTGCCTCTGCCCCATGAGACTTCAATGGTAATGTCTGTCCAGGTAACATTAAAGAAGTTCAATAAAGCATTTTGCAATACAACTTCAAAACCAGTTCTCTTGGTTTTTAATGGGGAGAGGATATTGCTAGCAGAGAGAAAAACAGGAGGCACAGTAATAAACTGTTAGCTGAAGAACAAGAATAACTTTGCACCAGTAACATCTCTGTACCACAGGAAAACTGATCCAGTGTAAAACTGAACACTGGTGGAAATTGCCAGCCTGTTCATTTACAAGCTGTGAGCTATACTTTAAAGAGACCTCAGGAGTCTCCTGGCTGGAGCTCCCTACAGAACCCCAGACCACATCAGCTCCAGAGTCCCTGTCCACCTGCACCACCCTGGTGGCTGCAGGACACAGAGGGGAACCCTATGAGGCTGTCGCAGCCTGCTGGGCCCTGCCTGGGGAGTTCTGTGCTTCTCTCCACATGGGGATCACACAGCCTGTCAGAATACCTGCTCCAGTTTTGGGCTGACCTCATGCTAAAGAGCATTTTCCTTGCATCTCCTCAAAATTTCCATGCTGCTGATGCTGTCCATTGGCTCGAGTCTGGTATCATCCTCTCTACAGTCACCCAGGAGGAGAGGTCTAGACCCCCTGCTAGCTTCCACACTGAGCAAACCCACTTCCCTCAGCCTCTCCTCACAACCCGTGTGCTCCTCGTGGCTTTCTGCTAAATGCTCTCCAGTGCGGCACTATCTTCCCAGTACTCCACCGAGTCGCTAACTGGTGCCCCAAACCTGATCTCACGAACACCAAACACAGAGCAAGAACCTCTTCCCTTGGCTCTGTTGGTCACACACACATGTGCTTGGTGGCTCTGGGCAGTTAAGAGTTTGAAAAGTCACTGCCAACCTCACAAATGACAACAACCCAAGTTTATTTACTAATTATATGTTGACTTACTCAGTTTATTGCTTACTTTATCAATTCCAGGCACAAGCCTACAGATGACTTCCACATTCTCTGGCTGCAGTCCCACCTCTTCTTTAGCTTCTCGGAGAGCAGTGTCAATGTCATCTTTATCAGCTGGTTCACTTTTGCCTCCTGGAAAACACACTTCTCCTGGCGATCTTCTCAGCTAGAACACAAAGCAGTACTACTATCAAACACTACAAGTTTTACATTTCTTATTGGATCCAGACAGAAACTCATTGGTATTGCAGCATCACTTTGTGTCTGATTTACCTTTCCAGCCAAAGAAGCTGGAAATAGTGCTCAGGGTTTCTGCAGATGGGAAGAAATGTGCCTTATTAAGAGCTACACAAAAAGCTGAGCCTATGCCCAGTTAATCCATCGGCCCTTGCTATCAGAAATGCCCTACACCCGCACAGCGTTGTGAAATTCACACTGTCACTTCTGCTTTAGTGTGTCAAAGTTTATGTTTTGCGTCATCTTGCTTGCCTAAGAGTCTGACAGGTGAATCCAGACAGACAACCCAAACAGTGAACTTAACACACTCAAGGGAAGACCAAGAACTTCAGGAACATGCAATTAAGTAATGTACCTTTAAGTACATTCCAGTACTTGGCTTGTGCATCGAGGGTCAGCCAAAAGCACATTTACAGCCAGTTTATAAGCTAGGTAACTAAATACTTGGGTCTTCCTAAGCAAGCTTCCAGTTTTTCAGCAAGAGAAAAACAAACAAGAAAATAATTTCAGCATACAGAGCTGTTCGGGGAATGGAGATGGAAAACCAGTGCTGTAAAAGAAAACAAAATGCTGCAGAACAGTTCTGGGAACCTTAGGCTGCTGGCTTTCACGTAGGAAAGGGAGAAGGGAGTAATATGAACTACAGACTGACAAGTCTCATTGTCAACAGCTGCACTGCATTGCCGGTTTTCTGACTCAAGACCCGGCAAACCAAATTTCCGTTCTGCTCTGGCAGTGACCTTCGGCCGCGGCACCGCTCGGGCCCGGGGCCCTACCTGCAGGGCCCG
>NW_008684330.1:61957-64417 GCF_000695815.1 Acanthisitta chloris | reverse complement strand
TGATCCTAAAGGTCTTTTCCAATGCAAAGGATTCTATGATTCTATGAAGGGATAGAACAAAACCATAACCCAAAGAAATGAGAGGAAATATTTTCTGGACCATTGGTTTTATGCTTTTTTTGGAAGAAGGAAGGTAATTTGAATCTGATTTTCATGTTGATGGATTTATTCTAAATTTTTTATATTCCAGAAAAATATATGCTAGTTTTGGCTAGTTACTCATGTCTGTGTTGGTAAAAAAAGAAGGAAACACTCTTATATTCAGTTTCACCGTCTGTTGCTCTACATTTATGCATAATCATGCCATTTAGATATGTAGAAGAGCATCATAATGAAAACGGTAGAAGATGAGAAAAGGCATGCAAGGCATTCCTAAGGATTTAGTTCAAAAAGTAAACACATTTGAAACAAAGTATGGCCACATGTTGGCCACATTATGACCACAGTTTTATAATTTAGACATTGAAGAAGCCTAAAAGCCTACTGAAACTGTGACATCTCTTCAGGAAGAACTCTTGAAATAATTGAAAAAGAAATAAGAGGATATTCCAGATCAAATTCTTTGCTATAAATCAAAGAACAGTTAACTTGGATCCTGCTTTGCTATCAGGCTACATCACATATACAGTTCTGGGGATAAAGTTCCTCTGCAGAATTATTTAGGCTGGAGGATATGTCATCTATTTAACCTCCTGCTCAAAGCAGGGTCAAAACCAGCTTACATTGCTTATAATTTTCTACACTGGGTCTTGAAAACCTTTAAGAATGAAAATTTCATAACATTTCTGTGCAACGTATTCCCAAGATTGTTATCTTCACAATTACTTTTCCTGTATCTAGTTAAAGCCCCTCAGCCCTAATTTATGTTTATGGTTCTTGTTGCTCATTTTTCTGCTGTGCATCTCAGTAATGTGCCTGACTCTGTCTTCTCAGTAGCTACATCTTAAATACCAGAAGGCTGCTACTTATTCTTTCCAATCTTTTTTTTCCCCAGGCTGAACAAGGCCAACTGCCTCAGAATTTCTTCTTAGGGCAAGAGCCTATCTTGACATTTTAGGTACCTCCTTCTAAGCTCGCTCCAGTCTAGTATTGGGGGATGGGTGAGGATCCAAAAGTAGGCAGAGTATTACAGAGGTAGTCTAACAAATGCTGGTTAAAGGGGAATAATTCTTTTCCTCAATCTTCTGTTAGTTTCATGTTAATACAGCCCAGTATCCTGTTAGCCAACTGTTCTTGGGATCCCCTGTCATTTTCAGCAGAGCTGCTCCCCAGTGAGGCCCTCCCAGGTTTGTACTCATTCAGGGGTTAGTTCCTCCTAGGTGCAGGACTTTACACATCTCCTTGCAGAATATCATGTCAACCTATTGTTCTAATTCTCCAGCATTTCTAGATGCCTCTAAATGGCAACGCTGTGGCCAAATATATTTACTGTATTCTCCAAATTAGTGTTATCAGACTGATAAGGATTTTATCTCGTCCTCCAGGTCATTGATAAAGATTTTATGCAGGTTAAATCCCAGAATAGAACCCTGAGGAACACCACTTGCCGCTGGTCTCTAAACAGAGCAAATCATTGACCACTACCCCTTGAATGTGGAGTGATTTTGTCCAGACTGCCATGGGTAGCACTGTATTTTAGCACTTCTGTGTATACAATCTAGCTGGGAGTGATATTAATGTGCCTTTTTGTCAAACTAATAATGTTCAAATGCACTTGGGCCCAAGTTAGAAAAGCCTTGAAGAGCTGCACAGCACTTTATGGACTTGCTAATTTCAGTCTCTCCAAATTGTGTCTGAGGGTCACCTCTGTGTGTAAATATACCCTGAGACACTCAACAGATCAGCTCTGTTCTAGATACAGCCACCTAGCTGACTTCTTCAGTATCTCTTATTTCCAAATTTTCACTGAGTTTTCAGTTATTTTACTAACAGTTTTAAAATGGTTTTCTAAAAACCACATTTTTAAACAAGGTTTCTGTTACTGTATTCAGCCTGACTCTTTTGCATTGGTATTTTCATTTGTAACTTAAATATGTTAATTTGACTTGTATAACGTAATATGAAACAGAATCATTCTTGTCTTCCCTCTTTCCTCTTCTTAATTTAATCAGGTTTGCTTTCTTTTTTTCTCCCCTCTACTCCTGCTCTTCCCTTTTCTTTTTCTTCCAGCTTTTATTCTGTGTGACAATGACTGGCTTCTTTTTGGTGGAACACACTTGCTTTGGACATGATTTAGAACAAACTTGAATACATTCCAGTGTCTTTTATTATTGCCTTTAAATGGATTTTTTTAGTTAATCCTTAAGAATTAATTATTTTTAAAGAATTTTGAGGCTTCTTAAGAAGAACAATAGAAAATGTTGTGTCTCTGGTAATATTTAGAAAAATCACAAACCTTAATTGGTTATTAGTGGCATTATAATTGATACTGTTAAGCAGCTCCTGGACCTTAAGCTCTGT
>NW_008684330.1:54654-61933 GCF_000695815.1 Acanthisitta chloris | reverse complement strand
TTCCCTCTGAGATTTCTTTATGAAAGCATTTTTCTTAATAACACAGGGTTATCAGCTTTCAATTGTCTTCTGGATGAAACCTCCCAAATGACACTACCTGTCACTGCCTTCCTCATATTAGCCAGAATTTCTAAGCATGTACTTTTTCATTGTTAAGCACTATTTTTTTTTCTAATTTCTCATAAATATTTTTGTATGCCCTGTTTTACAATTAGTATTATAACTTTTTCTTGACACTTGGCTAATTATGAGCCATCAGGTATGGAAATTATAAATTTTCTCATAAGCATTATTGCAGAATAGTGTGAAATATTTTGGAAAATGAAAAAAATCAACCAAACAAAAAAATCCAAACCCAAAAAAATAAAAAAAAGGTTATGATTCTTTATAGTGTTTTTTCTGTACTATTTTTTTTTCCCAAGTCAAAGCACATGTGCCTGCTGTCTTGTCTTTCCCCATTTTTGTTAAGTCTTGTCTTAATGTGAAATTTCTGGATATGTATATGTCATGGTATCTTCAAGCTCACTTGTTTTCCTTGACTGTTTCTTCATGTCTTTATCACTATTTTTTCTTAGTTTCTGATACCACTGTCACTTCTTCTTGTTCAAAATTTGCTTCCAACTGTTAACTAGTCTATGGCTATTTTAATTATAGTGTTTCCAGGATGGGCTGTTAGACACAGCATCTTCACTTGTTCATTTTGACTGTCTTTCCTATACCTTTCCTCTATCCTACTTTTTTCCTTCACCATCATTGAAACTATGAATAATACCTCTTTGTTAGTTCAGCTTTCCTTTTCTCACATTTATTGATCTGATGATGTTGCAAACTTATTCATTTAGCAGTTTTGCTCTCTTTGGCCACATTTTTACAGCTCTCTTCTAGTTTTTTTCTAAAATATTTATATAATCCTACATTACAATTTGTTCTTTACCATTCACTTATCTACCATTGAGTATCTAAAATTTCTGATTTTTCCTCATTTTTATTTGAATACTTGTAAGATCTGCACTTTATTTGTTAGCAACATATAATAAGGTTTGTAATTTACCACTTTTTGTTTAAAATATTTCTTTTCCCTTTCTTAGACTTCCTGAATATTTATGAGATAGTTTCCACACTCTTGTTTATGGTAAACCCCTACTCACTGGGAAGTCATGCCATTATACATAAAGGTTGGCATTTTTAATGTAAGTGTTCTAGCAAGAAGCATTTAGATTATCTTGTAAACATCCAGTGTGATGGAATATTAATTTGGAGAAGGGAAAAGTAGAGTTCTGCGCCAGAATGCTAAAGAGGAGGTGCTGATAGTGGGAGAACAGTGTTGCATGGCAGACAAAGACAGAGACAGTGATATTCTGGACTTGTCAAACTAAAAGTCTGGAAGTCATGGGGATACAGTTCATCCTAGTTTGAGTAATGGAATCATTTTACATGGCTGAGGAAGAAATGGAATTGAGATGGTGGTGTGAATGTGTTGCATATTTTAGTTGAACTTGTGCAAGCAGGTATTTTAGGAGAAAGCATTGTTTCATATTAGGGAATACATTGTGTGACACATGACTATCCAATATACCACTTAGTTTGCTAAAAATGGGCATGCACTTATCATGAATACTGGAGGAACATTTATATAAAATGTTAGCATCCCATTTTATATTAATTGTTAAGGTGGATTAATCTAAGACACTATAATTGATAGTAACAGTTTGACTTCATTTAATCTTTTTATTACCTGATATGTAAAGAAAAACACAGCTGATTACTTGTAATTTAATGATGGTAGTTACTTTGCTATAGTGAGACTAATTTTAAATGGTTGTTTTTTGTTTGGCACAGTTATCGAACACTTTGCACTTAATTAAAAGTTATAATTCTGACTGTATTTGTAGCCCCTTTATATTCCATTTAAATGTTAGAATATATAGGAATAGATTATTTTCATCATCTGGTTCTGTGTCCTGTAAAATCATTCCACCATTTTGTCAAACCATCTTTTAGCTGTCTTTAGTAGTCTTCGGATGGTAACCCACTTTCTTTGGTGCTATAAAGTATTCAGCTGTATGTTTTTAAGTTTAGTTGACATTAGTGCTAGAGACAGAAACAAAATGACATTATAAATGTTAGCAGCACAAACCAAAATTTCATGCAATAAAATGAGGATTTCTGACAAGATTCTGCCCTCAAATGTTATTCCTGACAGCTATCTCAATGAATATGACTTATGTTCACATGCTAAATGACAAAACTATAAACCCTTTGACCAGTAAAGTGTAGTATATGTATGCTAAAATGTTTTCTTTATGGAATCTAGGTCTGGACTGGAAGAAATGTGTATAGATGAATACAATCAGCACTGAATTTGATGTGGTTTTGTGATTCACAAAAGCATTATGGCTCTTTGGATCACAGTGTGAAATTGTCATCAACATGGATAACAAACAATAGCTACGTAAGGGTAAGGCAGATGGAGTTGTTTTCCACTCATCTAAACTGTAATGTTAAAAAGAACATCAGCTATTTTAGGATCAGGAATAGGCCATCTGCCCAAATTGCCTGCCCTTTCAGCTTTATCTTACTCCCATATCATTATTTTCATCTGAATGTCATTACATTTTTCTGCTTTGTTTTCTTGAGAGATCATTAGCTGATCGGCTTTACACAAGGTTTTTCTTTAAGAATTCCAGCTTGTTCTTTAATATTTGTATTTCGATATTCCAATATTTTGCCTCCAAATATGATGTTTGCTTGATAATTTTTTTATTAAGTCAGACAACATCTGTCCTTACTGACAGTGTTGGAAATGATGTGACAGTCTGGCAACAATAGTACCAGGAAATAAGCAAAGGACCCGCAGGGAACATGGAAGGGAACAGAGCATTTGTATCAAGGCAAAGGAAAGGACTTTGGGGGGAAAAAAATCTAAAAATAATGGAAGCTGAGAGACAGAAAAATAAGCAAGTGAGAGAGATTTGTAAAAAGCATTTTTTAGCTTCCAGAGGAATTTAATTTGTAGTTTTCAACTTCATCTGAAGTGAGGAATGACTTAATAAAAGATTTAGTTGCTTTGAAGGTACTTCAATATAACTGCAGCTTTATCTCTGAGAATACTGAGGTCAAGTAGGTAGATGCAAACTACATTTATTTAAAGTTTTTCTTGACTGTTCAAAATAACAAGTCTTTCAAACATGTTGTCCAATTAGCTTAACCTTCTATCTCTTTTTGATCACCCTGGCTATAGAAATTAAACATATGTTGCTTAATATAACCAGAACAATAACATTACCATAGTCAGTCACATACCATAGGGTCAGTTTTCATTATTCTTTTCTTGTCCTATTGTATGCTTGTATAATTTACAAAGGATGCTTGTACATTTTTGTGTCAGAATAGTGCAGTGTAACTAATCATGGACAGAATTTATTCTAACATTTTTTTAATATTATTTTCACACTGCCCTATAACGCAAACATTGCAGAGAACTCAACACCTTTACAATTTTTATTGAATGTGAAGGAATAGCTCAATTCTCAGTTTCAAAGCACAATTCTCACTAGGCAGAGTATTATTGTGTATTAACATCCCAAGTCATGCAAATCTTGCCAGATTTCAGTAATAAGTTGACTTTATCCATATAAGTGCATAATTGCAATTCTCTTGTTTAATATCCAACTTCTGTTGTTATCATATGTGTAAATGAAGTTTGATGGGGATTTTTCTCTCATCTTCACACACTTTTTCTTCTAGGTAAATTTTTATTTCTCAGTGTCTTGATTTTATGTCTATCAAACGTTTACATAATCTTTCTCTTGTTTTGATAATCCTTTTCTTCTGTTGTGTCTTAGTATATTCCCTGAGTATCTATGTAGCCTTTTCCTGAGAAAGTTGGTTCCAATTATTTCCAATGGTATTAAACTGAAAGCTTAATTAAAGTTTCAAATTATACATTTGGTACATTAGTCAACTGACCTACCAAAGCAATTGGTTTGGAAGGTCAATGAATATTCCAGAAAGATGTGGTGTGGTTCATTTTCCACACCTAACAGTTTATTCCAACACCTTTCTACTGATACTCATGGAACCTAAAGATGCTCTAAAATGATCATGTGTATCCATCGCTTCCCCAAAAATTTGATTCAGGTGTCTTTCTGTGAGTTATGTTGTGATGAAGTCTCATGGTCTTCAGTAGGTAACACCAGTAATTTTTATTTTTTTTTTTTACTCTGGATATGTGTCTAGCCATTTTGTTTCTTACCTCTACAAAAACTGCATAAAATTGTTAATCTGTTTCCAAGCAGATTTTTTCATCTTTAACATGAGGTGTATTTTTAGTCTCTTTTTGTCTCTAGGGGTTTGTGTTCAATGGCTATTTTCTCTATTCCATTTAACTATATCCTTCAAAATGTCTTCTGAAGTTTTAATAATGAACTTTTCATAATTACTGTACAGTTTCTGCTATGTAAAATTTCTTTTCTTGTCAGTGCCACACAGGCATTCCATTCAGTTCAATAATAAGAATTCTTTGCTTCTGACAGAGTGATGCTTTTCAATTTTTTTTCTCTCTAAAACCACAGTTCTTCTAGGACTGTCTAGTATGTGAATTTATTTTCTATGCTATATAGGCACCCTTTTAGGAAATGTCTCTTCTGGTTTCAGGTAACGAAGAATATCACAAAGATTATTGTTGATCATTGTGTCTTTTCTATTGCTGACCAGCACAAGATTGTGGGAAGAATCTCTATCAAGTTATCTTGAGGTCACTGCTTCAGGCCATACAAAGAGAATGAGTTTTATTAGCGAATTTTAGAAACGGAAATTTCCTTTTAGGATATAAATCAAAGTTTCTTTCCTGTGATTTTTTTAATCTAAGCTTTTTAGGTACTATTTGGAGTTATGATTTCACAGCATTGTAGCTAATCTAGAAACTGAAACATACATATGCAAGTTAGCATTTGGTGGTGTTAACTAATGAAATATTGGAATTTATTTTTGTAAATGTTTTACCAAGAAGTAAACGATTAATCTTTTCATGAATAGAACACTGCTTTTCACACTAGTAGCTGATAGGATAAAGAAAAGATAAATGAATTTAAAAAGTCTTTTCAGTCTTATATTTTGGGCATTGCCTAGCTAGGTAATTCAAATACTTATGTTTGCCTTCTCTCTTTCATTAGTAGCACATTTCAGAATAAGGTTTGCTGTCAAATGCCAAGGAAAAGCTAATCTATTTCTGAGCTACTATTTTATTGTTTGAATAACCAGTAAGTACTGCTTTTAATGCATTGGATTCCTGAGAGAAACCTATTGAATAAATGGAAACAAATGTGTGTAACAGTGTTCTTTGGTTTCTGAGGAAATTAAATGTAGCTTGTTGTCAGTTCCTACCTCCATTAAAGACAGTAAACATCCTAATTAATGAAATATAGGAAAATTTTAGTCTTATGCCTTGTGTAGAAAAAACACAACCTTCCTGTAAATGAAGAGATTATGAAAAGGTATACTATGCCACTACTAGGAGGTTATTTCTATAATTTTTTAACAGATTCTACTTTGCTGAGAAAATTGTTGCTAGATTTTTTATTGGCATATGTGCTTACCTGTAGCTTCTGTGGAGATTTTGGCATGAAGAATGTCTTTGGTCATAGAGAAATAATTAATCTTTTCAGAGATTTGTTGGGCTAATATCATGGAGATGTTTCTATGTGGATATTAAAAATGTTATGTTTATATGGATAGTGTTTCACAGTACTGCCATGAAAAGCACTGCCATGTGTTCTACAAGAGACTAGTTTTGTATCGTAATAAAATAATGCAATACAGATATAATGAAATCAAGATCTGCAGACAGGCTCACATGTTGCTAAGAGAACAGAAGTATTTCACAGACACATAAAAGTGTAGGTAATAAAAGGATCAAGCAGCCATTCATTATCCAATATCCATGCTGAAATCTAATTTAAGTGGGTTTAAGTGGCCTCAACTCCAGTATCTCTTTTGCTTTCAAAATGTTCTTAGACTAAATAGAATTTGATTGTAAAAATAAAAAAAAATCACTAAACTTACGTTTCTGTTAGAAACATATTATACAAGCTAAAACCAGCAAAAATATCCTATTGCTCAGATTAGGATTCTAACAGGAGAATATGTAAGGAGGTATTCTATCAGGCATTGGAATGGGTTCGTTTATTGTTAGACAAGTGCTCCCAGAAATGGTTTTGAGTTTTTTTTAGAAACAAACAAGACAAAAACTATTTTGATTTTAATCAAAAATGTATTTTCTCATAAAAAAAATTCACATACTCACTGTGTCTACTCTACAGAATTTGTCCATTTCATTACACCACGTGTCAATCCTAGTATATCTGTTCACTGCAAAAACTCGTGGCTAGTGTGTGTAATACAGCACAGGAGGAGTTATTGCTCAGTTCCACTACTTTTATATAATAATTTAAAAAAAAATACAGAAAATGTTCTTGGCTACTTTCACTGTATTCCAGACTTCAAAGTCCCATGAAAGTTCTAGAATATGAAATTAATTGTATTTGGTAGGTAGAATACCCATAGAAGCCAGTTAGGTAAAATTCTTCTGTTATACTGTGTCAGTACATATTCCCATTTGTTGGCAGCAGCAAAGTCCAGACATCTAGTTCCTAAGAGAAATACTTTTTCTTGTTGCCTTTTTATTCAGCACAAATGCAGTCATATGTTTTTCTTTCAGAAAATAAGTGATATACTGACATATTTATGACATATTTGTTGGTACACCTATTACAGTTGCTTTTACTTCCATTGCTGTGCTTTTTTCTTTGCCTATGTCCCAAAGAGTGATTAGAGGAGGATAAAGCTCATTGAGTGAAAAGGATTGTTTCTTCAGGTAGTTCTTTAGATAGCTGTGTCCTATTCCATAGTTCATATCTTGTGAGATGCAGCTGTAGAGATATATCACAGAGGTCATTCCCAAAAGAGCACCAAGGCAGGCAAGGAATCCTATTATGTTGTTCTTTTCATAGCCTTTTGCTTCCAGGTCCAGTCCTTTTGTGGTTACATTGACACATTGTTTCTTACTCTGTGAATAGATTGTGGGAATATCTATACAAATTTTGTATTCAGTTGATGGATTTAGATGTGTAAGATTATATACTTTTATATCAGAGGGTATTCGAGCGCTCTGTGCAGCCTGGGAATCTTCAGCTTTCAGAAAGGCTGTCCATCTAACACTGGACTTCAGAATTTTAGAACTTGTTTTCCATGAAACCAAAACAGAATTAGATTTTATGTC
>NW_008684330.1:52967-54627 GCF_000695815.1 Acanthisitta chloris | reverse complement strand
AAAGAGCCATCCACTTTAATCATGACTGACTTTAAGTCTGCCCCAACTAAATTCGTTGCTATACATGTGTATAAGCCACTTTCTCTTTGTGTTACATCACTTATATCTAATGTTCCTTCAGAATGAATGTAGTATTTATCAGAAATAGTATTAGGCAAAAGTCTGTGTCCTGACGGTGTTATCCAGTAGATTTCGGGTTCAGGTTCTGCTGTTGCTCTGCAGTGTAACGAAATATGGCTGCCAGTTTTTAAATCCAGA
Organism: Acanthisitta chloris; assembly: GCF_000695815.1. Taxonomy (NCBI): domain Eukaryota; kingdom Metazoa; phylum Chordata; class Aves; order Passeriformes; family Acanthisittidae; genus Acanthisitta; species Acanthisitta chloris. Next base: position 54,369 of record NW_008684330.1, on the reverse strand, counting down.
GTAGATGGAAAACTTTCAGGAGCTATCAAGGGCAGACAGATTTCCATCATTTCCCGGAAGTGTATCTGTCTCACATTCTGACCTTGGAATTCAGGAGGGTCTACACAAAACAGGGACTCTGGCTCCATGAAACGAATGTTTGTCTTATTCATGTTAATCCAGCGGATGACACAGTCACATCTGATGGGATTGCTGTGTATACTGACTTCTTTGAGGTTAGGCAAGGATTCTATGGTACTGCGGTACAGGGCACTCAGTGCATTGCTGTTAAGCATGAGTGATTCCAGCTTGGGAAGTCTGTAGAATGCATTGGGGTGAATGTATGATAATCTGGGGTTATTAGTAGCTTCTATTTTTCTTAAATCTGGCAAATTATCAACAGCAAGACTATCTATAGAAATCAGTTCAGGCATGTTATTAATTCCTAACTCTTTTAGGTGCAGCATATTGCTAAAATCTCCTCGTCGTATTCTGTTAATGGGATTCTTATTTAGATCCAGAAATTTAAGATTTGTAGCCTTTTGAAGAGCAATGTGGGGCACTCTGACAAATCTGTTGTCATAAAAGGAAATGCTTTCTAAGTTGTCAAGGCCAGCCAAAGCATTATCTGGTATTTCAGTGAGATTTATACCTGCTAAAACTAGGCTGCGCAGATTGCTAAGAGGCTTGAAGTTCATATCTTCAATTCTGATTATTGGGTTTTCTCCAATCATGAGAATTTCAAGATTAGGAGTAGCTTCAAACCACTTTCTGTTGATCACTTGCAGACCATTTGAATTGAGATGAAGTCTGAGAAGATTACTGAGGCCTATGAAAGCTCCCGGTGCAATCACAGAAAGCAGATTATGATTAATATAAAGCTCTTGTAAATTGTTGAGTCCAGAGAGACATTCTTCAGGGAGTTCAGTAAGTTTGTTTTCTTCAAGGTACACTGAAAGCAATTGTGGTATCTTTCTAAGATTAATACTGGTCACTGAGGATAAATTGTTCTGAGATAAATCTAGACCAGTTAAATTCACAGGGAAGTCTACTGAATGTTCAATTTTTGCAATATTATTAGTCTGTAGAAGAAGAACTTGTGTGTCAGCAGGCAGTCTGGCTGGAAAAGTAAAAAGGCCTAAATCATTACAGTCCACTGTTGGAGCCTCCATGTACACAGACCTGGGAGTGAACCATGGTCTGATCTCACATATACATAATCTAGACCAGTTAAATTCACAGGGAAGTCTACTGAATGTTCAATTTTTGCAATATTATTAGTCTGTAGAAGAAGAACTTGTGTGTCAGCAGGCAGTCTGGCTGGAAAAGTAAAAAGGCCTAAATCATTACAGTCCACTGTTGGAGCCTCCATGTACACAGACCTGGGAGTGAACCATGGTCTGATCTCACATATACATTGGGC
>NW_008684330.1:22153-52953 GCF_000695815.1 Acanthisitta chloris | reverse complement strand
CTTGTACTAGTGCAGTGGTAACTAGGCCAAGTAGTAAATTAATTTTGAGTTGCATGTCCTTCATCTTAACTCAAATATTCAGGAAACTAACAGACCCTTTAGTATTCCACAATTATGGTCTTTGAATTCAGAATGACCTGGTCAATTGATAAAACACACACTTGCATTTATCAAATGATGATCGTGAAGGACTTTCTTCCTGAGGATAAGTGATAAATTTGTAACCAGCTTGTCCAGTAGTAAGAGGCATTTTGTGGAAATGAAGGTCACTCTGTCCTTGATGACATAAAATTGATAAGCTTTGTGAAGATGAAGTATGTATAGATGGTCATAGGAGATTAGGCAATTCATTTATTTAGTAGTATTAACTTCAAATCCCATGATTGATTAGTGTTTGCAGGAATGACAGGATGACCTAAAATACAAGAAGAGGAAATAATTAGTATAAGAAACTATAAAGTTATAAATTAATTTAGTCATCTTTTGCTCTCTACTCTTAATTATTGAGAATAAGAAAAGAAAATTACTGTGGTGCCTAGAGTATTATAGTGGTATCCAGATAGCATAAATTAAGTTAATATAGTAATATATCTTTAACTTTTAGCTTGTTATATGTCCAGTGGAGCATTGTTCTACAGAAGGATGAAGATCCACAGAGCTTAAAGCAAAATATATCAGTGAGATTTTTTTCTGCATATTTTAGCCTTCTTTAAAATATTTTCTTTTTTCTTTCAGTTATCACTAGAAGCAGACTGAGTTCTGTTGGCTTTGAAAATGTAAACACTGAACAAAATCCTACAGAGCATGAATATTTAACTTTTGAACATGACGTTTATAAATATAAAGAACATAATTTATTTGTAATCAAAGGAAAATGGAATGGTTGGTTTAATACACATTCCTAATCATGACATTTTTAGGCAAGCCTGGGAGATATTTATACAGAAATATATAAAATTGATAATCCACAGGTTTTATTATTTTCTAATTCTTTTTGTAGCTGCTGTTTAGAAAGAAAACATGGGTGGGTTTGTTGTTTGATTTTTGGTTTTGTTTTCTTCTTGAAAATGATAATTAGAAATATGTACCTTATTATAAATAGTTTATCATGGCAATTTCAGTCTAATCACTTGCTTTCTTATTCTGGCTTCAATAACCTAAATTGCAAGGAATAATAACAGAAAATTGTTTTTAGAATGATAAGGGGGAAAAAAATCTATGCTAGCAATTGTGTCTTGGGTCTGTAGCTCTGCAAGAGTCTGAAATTTGCAGATTGTCCTCATGTCCCAAATTATAGTAAAAGACAAACCTTAGCATCTTGAGGCATCCGACCCCCCCAGATTTTTGGTATGTACTTACTTTTTGTGGAGCAAAATAAATCCAACTTTGAGTGTAAATTTTGTTCCAAGGCATGTAATACAAAAGCTTGTGTTTTCTTATGTAAAGTACCCATTAACTGCTTCATTTACTTCAGAATACAGACTTCACACTAACTTTACCTGGGCTTTGTTTCAGAAGACAGTAATGTGATACACATTTATGCCCTTTGCCTTTGGTGATAAAATTCACAGTGACATTGTTTACAAACTGTAAGATAAGATCAATGCTTCATTGACATTGATAAATAACTTTTGAGGTGTTGCTGGTATAGATAGACAGAATTGCAAAAGTCAAGTGTCAGGCATTTGAATTTTAGGCTTCCCTTTCAGGCTCAGGAGAATTGGGCATACTGACCACATCTGCATTCCATATCAGCTCAGAGGAAAGGTGTTGAAGCATGTAAGCATTGGGCAAATTTGAAGTACATTTGGCAAGTCTTTGAGGTTGCTGTTTGTGTTATGTACATTTAAGGACATTTAATATTTTATTTTAACATATAAGTTTATTAACAGAGTGAGCAGACAATGTGTGAGCTAAACATACAGAAAACATTCTGTTGTTTTGAGGATCAATAATATGTTTTTATGCACATGGCCCAGTTTATACTAAAATTCAAAGACAGACTGACTGAAACAGTAAAAATATAATCTGTTCCTTTGTTCTGGGAGATAAAATGAACTTGAGGCTTGGAAAAAAATAAAAGTTAATGTTGAATAGTTAATGCCTATAACTTGCTCTTAATTTTGGCACCAGGAGGTAAGGTGATACCCCTATGTGGAGTACTGTCACATTTACTAAAGATCTCAGTAGAAATAATTCCATTCCAAATGCACAGATGTAATTTGCTATGTAGGAAGAAAAGAAGATGGCCATGGTGTGGAATTTTTTGTCATGTTCTTGATTTGCTTTCTATTTCACATTTCCCATTGGCTTCTGCATTCTTACTTGGATTGTATATTAAAAATGTATCTGTGAGCATGACAAATACAAAATGTAAGTTTGAATAATTGAAAGGTCATTGGAAATCTTACCTGAATTGTAAATTAATTGAGATTCAACAGACTTCTACTGCAGATATCTTAGCTCAGCATTTTGATCCCACTATGGTGCTCAGAGACTTCTGCTCAGAAGTACTTGTGAAGGTATTCTGGGGAAGCTTAACTACACTGCTGACCTGGTTTTCTGTTCCTTCATGGACATTTGCTATTAGTCACTGTGAAACATAGCATGTGGACCAAGATGGACTTTTCATGTGTGTCCCAGGCACCTGAGAGGCTATACCGTTTAAAGCATGTCAGCTACATTTTCACATGCATATGAGCCAACATACTCCTGGATTTGCATTTATACCCCTCCTGAACTTACACTTCAGTTTCTAGAGGATTCTCAAGCCAAAATAAGGGCACCAGCAAACATTTCCATGTCATATATATTAGAGTAGGCTTTTTGCAAGAGGCAGCAAAAAATAAGAGCTGAGAGATCCAGGTTGAAATTCTGCTGCTTTATGATTTGATCTGATGTCTTTTTTCTTTCTGGTGAATGCTTTAGCTAATAAGTCACCAGCTCCAGCTCATATGGTGTTCTAGCATAAATCTTTCTTATTTCTTCAGTTAAAGTGCTTCTGCCTTGTGTAAAATATTCACTGAGGTTGAGTGCCTTGAATAACAGATTGTAGAATAATTTTGACACTGTCTCCTAGCCTGCAGCTATCATTCCAAAATACATTGTTTCACTTCAGAAGGATTTTTTTTGTTTGTTTATATAGTGGCACATCTGTGTATTGGTTTACATTAAAGTTATTTAGTATTAACTGTCATTCAAGGTGTAGAATAAAATAATGTTTCTGAAGTGGAATGGACATCCATGATGGCTTATGAGGTTGCAGAATCACAGATTAGAATATGTCAGGTTGGAAGGGACCCATAAGGATCATTGAGTCCAACTCCCTGATCCTTGCAGGACAACCTAATGATAAATCATATGACTGTAGTACACTTCATATGATAGTACAAAGAAAAGTGAAGTAGTGAAATGGACAGCAAAAATTGTATATAATAATTTGAGTGGCAAAACAGTGTTTTGATCTTTTTGTTCATAGCAGTATTATAGTGTGACTCCAATATACTAAGTTGACTAAGAATGTAAGAAAACATGGATTGCTGATATAAGTTTCCCAGTCTCACTTGAAGGGATCAAAGCCCAGAATCAAGTTAAGCAGTGTGACTGGAAGTTCATCCCTGTTGCCGTCCATACTCACTCTCTTACTAAATATGGTGTGTCTCTTGCTTTTGTGGTATTATCTCTTACTTTTAGAAAAATGCACCCTGACGTGTTTGACTTTTTGCAGCCTAATTATCTCTTGTGTAAACAATGATTGCTATGTCTTAATTAGGTTTCTTTCATTTACTGCTATTGACAGCTGGAGCCGTGGTTTACAAGAGGGTATCGCCAGCATTTGAGCAGGAAAAGACATTCAGTGAATGAATAGGCTGAGCAACGTTTCTCATCACTGGAGCACAGACAGCTAAGAACCAAGTCAGAGTGGGCAGAAGGGTAAAGAAACGTGTCAGGTTTTGGCAATCGTTCTTTTCCACTTCAGCAGTTAGAGAGACAGTGATAGAACCTAAAAATGCAGCAGCTACAGTGCAATGTGCCCTGCTGGCAATAAGGCAAACAGTTCACTTCACAAGGACCAATTTAGAGGTGGCAAGAATTTTGAAAACACAGCTGTTCATACAAAGCTACCTTTCAAACACATCAACGGAAAGAGCACTTCTCAGTTCTTGTAATTATAACCACTTTGAGCAGTTCTATGGACAGAAATCTGGAAATGTCACTAACCAAAAATTGGGCATGAGAAACTTCGTATCTCACGAGACACTTCCTATCTTACTTGGTTTTAGTTACAGCAGGGTGTTTGGGGCTTTTCTCAGTGTTAGCTATGGAAATATACAGACCTAAGTTAGAACATTTAATAGCTTTCTGATAATTTTATGTAATTTATATAATTTTTCCTTGTTTGTTCCATGGTCAAAATAAAAAATTGTTTCCTTGGGGAACTTGTTATTACAGCATAATTGGTAAAATGATGCAACATTTTATATATTTGACATATTTCACATATTGATGCAAAAATCTGGGTTTTGTTTCCTCTACAAAAATGTAAGCAGGATATTTGTGACTGAGGTAGGAGTACAAGTTTAGATTAAAGCACAAAGAAAGAATATAATAGATTTTCATAGCGGACTCAGTCTTGAATTAAAATTAAAGTTTATTATTGAATAAACTTGAATTAAAATTAAAATAGAAGTACACTCTACTAGCAGGTCTGATATAGTTGCTGAAAATTATATAAACTCCGTAAAAATGGAAAGAATTTCTGCTAGTGTATGTATTCTTGCTTTCATTACATTGAAGCAAAAAATGTCATTCTGTTTCTCCTTACAAATACAAATTAGCAGTTCACTGTAATATGCTTTATATTTTTACATACAGCTAAGATAAAGTCTGACACTGAAAGATAAAAGAGGATTTTTGGAAATTTGTGTGTTTCTGAGGTGTTCAACTTGAGCAGCTGATGGTATCAGATGACATTTGGATTTTTAATTTTAGGCTGTAATCCTCAGAAGTGAGTAGCTGAAATATATGGACTTCTTAAAAAAATTTGAGTAGGGCTTCTTGTCTGGACATTGACTGATTTTGGAAATCTACTCCTTTTCTAATGATTGATTTTTAGAATTTCAGGCTGGCCCTGAATAACATTATGCACAAGATGTATAAGGAATGGCAGAGCTACTGGTATTTAACCCTCAAAGCAGTTTGAACTACCTGAATAATTATTTCAGCATAAGTGTTTATATTCATTCTCTGAAATGACCTTCTTTTCATTTTTCTCCTTACTTGTAATAAGTTTGCCGGGGGAAAGCTACCAGCTTAAAATGTTTAATATGACTGGAAAACAGGACAAGTTCTCATACCTTAGCCATCATGTGCTTTGAGGTGACTTTAATCTGCAAATAAAGACAGATTCAGAAAAACACAATGATCAACTCTATTTACATGAGATTTACCCTTTCTCTCTCACCAGTTGAGTCTGGTCTACTATTCTTGTGCTCTTGTTTACTGTATCTTAATTGAGTTGAACAGATATCAGAAGAGTTATCCCCACATACAAGTCATTAAGATCATAGTGTAGCTCTCACTTTTGTATCAATCAAAAATTGCATTACACTATTTTGGAAAACATTGCAATATAATATATCTTAAAGCTTTGAAAATACAGTAGTCAAAATAGATGTGCTGATGGAAGCAAAAGGAATGTTTACATATATTAATTTATTACATATGCTATTTTAGAATAACTTTACAAAGGACTTAAATGAACATTTGGTAAAATCTTCTTTTAAAAATGGGACAATGTAAAAGATGCAGCACTTGTTGCCTAACCTATTTTAAACTGGTTTACCATGACTGACCATGGAATGGCAGACAAGTGCAGGACTACATGTATGTGAAGTAAGGTGTTGGTGAATCACAATCAAAGAGCTTAATAGAAATAATACATTATTCTGTTACTAATATTAATAGGGTGGCAGCAGCATCATTGTGCATTGGAGCTAGAGCAGTGGATCAGGACCACACCACCTTGTATACTTGCTGCAAAACAAAACTGAGAATTTCTGAATATGCTTGGGTTTATTCTTTTCCTTTAGCTGTAGTCTAGTAGTTTACTATCATAATCCTGAATTACATTTTTAGGCTTTGATTTTAGATTTTTCTTCTGTTGTATCTCTCATGTGTTTTTAACTTCTATTTATACACTCCCTAGCCATTGAATACATCTGCCCTGTTCACAAATGTCATAGCAAAAGAAGACTAAAAGTTTGTTTGTTCACACAAAGGAATCAATAATTTCAGTAATTACGGTTACTGCATATTTTTGTACTTCTCCTAATATGATGTGCACAAAATAACTTTTAGGGGTTTTGGGTTATTTTTTTGTGTGAGCAGAGATACTAGAATATTATATTTATATGGTAAGAGAATTAATTTCAGTTGAATTTGCACATTTCTTTACCATTTGTGTTCTAATCTGTATTTATGTTCTAATCCTCTTGCAATATATTTAATGTGTGTCTGGTAAACTACATATAATAATTTTATATACTTGGATTAAAAAAAGAAACTTAAAGGAATCTGATTTTTATTTTATTTCTTCTTGAATCAGATGTTGCATGTGCATTTCTGATGTTTTTATCTAAAAATTTAATGCATTGCTACTACTGCATATATATTGTTATCAGAGAAAACAGTAACAATTAAATGTAAATAGACTCTTCAAATTACTTAGATCTTTGGTATCCTTGTTATAGTTTTTAGCCTTAGAAAGGTTTCACTGTGCAACGGTTTTATCATTGCCATTATCAAGTAATTATGTCCAAAAAATGAAGGCTGTAACTTGGGAAAGTGATGTGTTAGTTTAATTTAGATTTATTCGTACATATTCAGCTTCTTTTTGACAGTTGTCATGTTAGCAGTGGAGAAGCACATATTGGCAAGTTACCTAGGCACATATTTGGCAAGAGAGCAGTCACGTTCTGGATGTGGGTGCATGTACCCAGTTACCAGATGCTTCTAGCAGATGGCCAGAACTAAAGATTTGAGACCAGTTTTGGCTTGATTTTCTAGAAAGCTACCATACTGATTCAGGAAGTCTATAGTACACTTGACTAGTAAAAAAAGCCTAGCCAAAATCCTGCAAAGCTATTGGTAAAATCTGCAATTTTTTCCTCTGTGGCTCTTAAAATGTAAATATTAAACAGCCTAATCCATAGAAATAGGTATGTTCAAATATTTGTAATAAAGACAGAAAAAAGTAGTGACTGTACTTATCACATAATATTTTCCTTGGGAATTAATTTATCTCTTTTTAATTTATTTTATTTTTTAATTTCTTTATCACGGGAAAAAGGTCACTGTAATAAAACTAGCATAATTATAGACACAATAACTTTAAGAGTTACAATTTATATTCTATAATTTTTCAATTAGAAAAATTTAAGCTTGGAAGACCTAAATTACTTTAAATTATCAGTCTTTATTGGCAGACACCTAATGTTCAGTGGATTCACCTTTTAGTTTATTGGTATATTTATTATTTCTTTTGGGATATGGTCTCATCAAGGTAAATTCCCTTATGATAATTAAGAAAAAATATAATGATTTCCAGTGTGCAGCCAAAGATATAAATAGCCCAAAGATATAAATGGACTTAATGAATGCAGTTATATCAGGAACATCCTGCTACGATCCCTGTTGGTAATTGATGTAGACTTAGAACATACTACATGGAATGTAGCATGAAGGGAAAACATTTATTTCTTGTCATTATAGTAAACAGAAACTCCTTACTGAAAACCAAAAATCGGTTATTTTTGAGGTGCCAGTAGTGGATATTTACTATGTCATTAATATTTCTAACAAATTAGTCTGAATTGCTTTAGCCTTATAATTGTGAATATATTGGATGATTACTTTCATTCTAAGCCACCTAGGGAACCAGATTCACCATGTATTATTCAACAAAAATGGATACTTTTTTTGGTAATCTTGCTTGAGGCAGTGCAGAGAACTGGATTGATTAAAAAACCAACTATTTCAGAATGTAAAAACTGACAGTGTGTAAACCAGAATGTTATTTTAAAGATTAGGGAAAAGTTCTGTTTTTTGCCATGTTTTATAACAGTTGGAGTGATTTATTCAGACTCATAAATTAGGATCTCATAGAGATACAGTCATTTCTGACTGCAGAAAGTATTTTCATTTGTATTTAGTTTTAATTACAGTTTTTGCTCAAATGAGCATCTCATTAATAATCTTACATGTTAAGGTTGTTTTGAGGTTTTTTGTTTGGTTTTTTTAAATATGATTTGCAACACTAATATTATATTTAGAACTGAAATTACTGGATTTTGTGCTCTTATGACCTATTCATCAGCTCTAATCTGCACTATGTGATTATCGTGGTTCTCTTCTTACTTCCCCAGACGTGAATACATTAAAATGCTGATCTAATTTTCTCTTTAGTTTTAAAAACAAGTCCAGAAGAAAGATGATAAATACAAGATAAACAAACAGCTATGCTTAAAGTTAAGTACCATATTCCTTCTACAGTGTTTGGCAATACAGCTAAATAATCATCTAGTCCTGGAACGGTAGCTGAATCGTCTTTCAAGTGTTTTGTGCATTTCCTGTTAAAATTGCAAATTTCTTTAAACCCTGTACTTTTCCAACATGTATAGATATAATAGCCATCTTCCCCACTCCATTATTTCCCAATTTGCAACTTTTCTATTTTTTTCCTGTTATTTGAAAAGATTCTTTTGTAGTTTGTCTAAAGGGAAACATTAACTCAGTCCCTTAATGTTAGATGATTTCACTACTTAGCATGTCACTGAATAGGAGTCTTTCAATTATGAAACTTACATGATAGACACACATCTTGATTTTGTATTTCTGTCTTAGCTTTCCAGCATCTGTCATCCTTATGCTTCACCTTTCTGCATTTTGGATGACAAATATGACAGCAGCATTAAAATCGATGTTCTGATCTCCAAGAGAATTTTGTCCAATATTTACTTTTCAAGTATTCATGCCTATCAACCAAATTGTGATCACTGTAATAAAAAATTTTGCACTATGTTTTACTTAACCAGCATAATTTCTCTTGCATTTTGTTGTGATTCCTATTTACGATTCAAAAACTATGGAGAAACCTATCTGCTATAGGTGCTTAAGTAAAGACGTGGGAACACTACCTTCTATATTATGATAAGAATGTCAGAGATGCACAGAGGTATTTGTGGGTGAAATGCCACTTGCTATGGCAAAATGCCTCTTCAGACTGTACAAAATGTAAGTTTGAATTAAGATACCACTATTAGTGGTGATCATGGAATGCACAGTTTTGTTCTTTACACATGTTAAATTGGGATAGATGAACCATTTCAAACTGTCCTTCTAGTTTGTCCTTCCAAAGATATATTAGGCATAATTTTATAATAATGATAGTGTTACATCAAAGCAACCTGCTTTTTTATTATAAGACATTTATTTTTAAGTCTGACTTCAGCCTTTCTGCTTTCAGACAATGGCATGGTTCTCTTTTTCAGCAGTAAAAACAACTTAAGTAAGTAAAGAAGGACAGATAGTGCAATAGTGTGACATTTCAACAATGTGCAATGAAAAATTATGCTTTCTGGGTCTAGTAGTAATTTCTGCTTCAAAGTTTGAAGACATCAGAGGGAATATCAGAAGTAAGGAGAAAGACATGGTATGCTTGCTTACTCATAGGAGGACCACTGGCACCAGAATGCCTGTGAAACAGCAATTGTGAGCCTAGTATGTGCTAAAACTCAGGTTTAGCTTACTAGCTACAGTGAAGAAACCTCACAAAATGCAGTAGATAGTCATTCAGGTTCAGCAAAATAAATTGGAATTAGGGCAGAATCAGTTAGTATGAGGAAAGTTATAATAAATTTTCTGAAAGTAAACTAGGAAAATGGAAGTTGATTCATCTCTAAAATAGTTCTAGATTTGTGGCCAGCAGAGGATGAATAGTTGTTAGTTATTTGTACAAATACTAAGTACAGTGATATCCCATATCCAGGTAGAGTAATAGTGGAGTAGTTATATATATTGATTAAAAGTGGAATTAATTTTCTCCAGGTATGTGCATTATAATTCTAGGAAAATATGTCAGCTATGAAGGGCCATATGAAAACAACTGCTGCTAGTCTTCATTGAATTAATAAACAGTTCTCCACAGTTAACTTGGAATATGTATGGAAGCTAAATGGAACTAACAGAAAATATATACAAGCATGTATGGAAAACATCTAGAAGTATGTATGGAAAAAACACAGCAGGCAAACATCGTGAAAGAATACTTTGTTTCCTATGTAAATGCTTGCAAAGCATTTGGAGACGATATCTCTTGGTACTTAGAAAAGTTGGTGAGGGTTTTTTGTTAAGTCATGGGTGCAATTTGCAGTACTTAAGACTATATATGTTGCTATAGGTTGGAGAAGAAAAGTGCACATATGCCATGGAAGAGTTTAAAGCAGAGGACATTCTCTGATATTTGGAAGGGTTGATTTACTTCTTAACTGGTCCTTCCTCAGCTAGTATGTTAGAATCAGGCAGTGTCCCGATAGTATTTGATTGATCATGTCAGAAAATAGATTAAAGTGGGAAGGTATTTATCTAAAAATGTAAACAGGTTTCCTTTCCTGCAGTAGTGTGTAATAGGTAGTGCAGATACTTTTGTAGGCAATTTACTTGATGGAGTTACCTGATGCAGTACACAAAGCAATACCAATAAAAGTGAATTGAGGGTTAATTCGTTTAACCATAATTTAAACAGGTAAGTGAGGATAATTTAGCTTTGGTTTGTGGCTTTGTTCTGCCAGTTCTTATAAATGTGAACCAAATATATAGTTTAAGTTCTCTTATAGTATAATTATCCTTCCTTCAGGCAGTAGTTGTCACCTTGTTCAATATTATAATGATGGAAATTATAAACCACCTGTCTATCTCCTTGCAAATGACTCTGTCCTCTCTTAATGAGCATGGAAATGTCACCTTAAGTTGCTTTAACCTTCCTAATACTAAGAAAACAAAGCATGGAAAGCATTTTAAGTTCAAAATCCAAAGCAGTTAATTTTGCATAAGTGTGGTTTAAACTGTCCTTATCGTGGCATCCTGTTGCGTGTGGGAAATGAAAATTTTGAAAGTAAGTAAAGATTTGGAACAGGGAGTACATAACAGTGTGAGTGCTCTAACTCCTATATTTTCAAACCCTGACTGATCAGGTTCAGTTTCCACTGCTGGTTCTAGAGAACGATCATGATGTATTTCTGAAATTCCAATTCTGAATCTCCAGTAACTTTCAGCTGGTTAAAAATTGAGATTATTCTGGGATTAAATGTGTAGGCAAAGCATCACATCTGAATGGCTGAGAACTTGAAAAGTCCTGAAAACATTTCCTTGAAGGTGATAGAATGCTCTTTTCTGTCTCTTGATATTCATGAGAGATAATGTGAGCTACATCCAGGGAAGGTGAAGTAGCATTTGAAAGTTATAGAAGTAATGAGTAGAAACTTAGAGCAGTTGTGAGGTGAAATAGCTTTGTTTGGCAGTCCTTCAGGAGCAGGCTTTTAGGATTTGCATTTGAAACAGTAAGGAAAATACCCTAAAGGCCATAAAAATGTTTGGCTTGAAAAGTGGGTTTTAGTTTCATTATAATTCCCATGTTGCTGTTAAAAATTAGAATTTAATGTTAATTAATAAATTGCAAATAAATTTGCTGTTTAGTTGCTTTTTTCCTCTCCAAATAATTGTTCTTCAAGGGTACATTTAAAAAATGTTTAAAACATTTTATTTAGTTAATAAAAGCCTATCCTGGAATAAAATACAGGATTTATTGAGATAAGTTTGCTTTACAGTCAGGATGCCTCAATCCCTTTTAATGTCCTTGTGGTTTATAGAGTGGTGTGGACACTGAAAACCAGTATTGACTAGTGTGGAGGACCATACATAAGCATGTTTTGTCTCAAACATTCTGACTGTTATGATAGGAAAGATGTGATGGGAAGAGAGGGTCTGTGGAGGTGAGGCAGTGCTGTTCTGACCAAATTCCTGCTCCACCTGGAGACTCCTGCTCAGTCTCCCTCACTCGACTCACTTCCTGGAGGAAGGCTGAAGGGCTGCTGTGCACACATGAACAAAACAGTGCAAAACTAGTTTATATAAGAGGCTGCACCAGGTTAACTATAAAAGGGAGTGGATCAGGTCTCTTCCCTCTCTTTTTCCTCTCTTCCTGATATATTCTCATTGTTTGCCCCAGCAAAGCCAACATGGGATCTAAGGACTGGGGATATTCTTTGCTTTCTCTCTCACTTCTCCACCTTTTTCTTTCTTCTTCCTTGCTTTACCTGGGCAAAGCATAGCTATCATATTCTACCCCATACTGCATACTGAACTTTGTTGTGGGAGTGGGGATTGTGGAAGTGTGTTGTGGCTTTTTAGCCAGCATCTTTGAGAAATGGCATATTGTGGTTTGTGAGCAGCACCTTTAAGGAGATTGCTGTGCTGAAGTGTACTGCACTAAATTAAGGGTTTTTTAGGCACCACTCTTGTGGAAGTGTATTGTACAAATTTAAGGGCTTGTTAGCCAACACCTTTTGAGTCTTAATTCTGGGCTGGTTGCTGGAGTTATGATGTCTGTACAATAAAGCACAAGAGTCTTCTGACACTTGGTTAGGTGTCTTGGTTCAGCCAGACAAATATTTGCAATGAACATCATGCCCCTACTGATGGGTTATGACAACTAGCCTAGTGTTTTAGTGAAAGATGGAATTTCTACTGCAGGTGGAGACATAGATATTTAGTTACAAAACCCTATTATTACCTTGAAAAAAATAAAAGACTGCAGTTACATATTGATGAAGATAAAGCAAATCTTGGTATACCTTTGAAAATTGTCATGTAGTGACCTGCAGCAGTCAAAAAAAAGGTTTCAGAATAGGTTGATTGGTGGTGTTATTAGTAGCTTGGTCTATTACCACTTTTTTTTTGTCAAGGGAGTTCCTGCTTTGAAATGGATTGTTGTTTTGTTGAGAATTAGCAGATCATCTGAATGTTTCCCCAGCAGGATTATGAATCCTTTTCCTTATCGCGACTGTCCAGGATGACAATCTAATAAATTAGATGCTATGAAGGATGTTTTAGGTATAAGTAATGCTCAGTGTTTGCAGATCAAAATGTTATTAATTATGCTTAGTTGATAAGCATTTTCCTTAGCTGAATAATCTAATTTTAATACTGTGTACCTACCAAACTGATAACCTAGAAAATGCTAAAGTTAACAAGTCTTTATAAGTTTCATTTGTTTCCCTTTCTGGTCTTCCAAACTATTTTCAGGGTTCTAATCCTTCCAGGAATTGCTATTAGACCTCCCCTGTGTGTCAGAGAAGTAAGAATTCCATTCTGTTACAGCAAAAATGCTCCTATTAATGGCCCCAAATAGTTCTTCCCTATATATATGGACTCAATTTCTAGAACTATTAAGGAGAGGCAACATTTCTCTCCTCTGAACTTGTTATAGGATGTAAAGGAACCTTACAACCCACTATTTTTGGTGAATGGGAAGGTTCGTTTTGATTTATTTTACTTTCCTGTATAAATAAACCAGTAGATAATACACAAATGTGATCCTTGAAACCCAGTGGAAAGATAAATCAGCACATTCTAGTGAAAAAACCACTATCTGGTTCATTTGATTAATTGTAAAAGAGCATATTTTTCAAGTTGTTACTAAGGTTTGAAATGATTAGCCTTCATTAGTTTGGTAATTAGTTTAGGTAGATTGTTTTGGAACAGGCTCATTTCTATCTTACTGCTATTGAGTCTGTAATATTTTTGTTACAGAAGTCTCTCTCTCAATGAATTTTTCACCATGGTTTTAATTGCTTTCTTTTAGAAATAACAATAGCTAAGCAGTATGAAACAGAATTTGTTTCACTGGAAAAAAAAATCCATAATTCCAGAGGCTGCATATACTAGTTTGATATTTTAATATTTAGGAGAGTTAGGCTTCTGTTCTGCATAATATAGAAAGAATTTTTCAGGGTTACAAATAGGTACTAAACAAATGCAGGTAATTATTTGGACTTGTCAGACAACATACTTTAAAAGCAACAGTGTAACAGTCTTTATTATGTATCTTTTTACTTTTTTTATGTTCAAAATTATTAGCATCAGATTTTAGCAACTTCTGTCTGATGTGACAATATTCATGGAGGCTCTGACTCTTGCTGCAATACCACATCTAGTTCTACATAAAGCAGAGTTTGTCAGTAGAATTAAAAATAAAATTGTAGAGACTGGCCACAGGAAAGGAGGTTACAGATGGAGCACTCTGCAGCATGGGCATGTGTTAGAATCCAGCTGTTTCATTGTGTTCTCATTTAATTTTGTGACTGGAAAATATTCAGTGTACTTATTGACTGGAAGTCAACTTAAGGTAGCTCCATGCATATCTCCCAGCCTTGGACATCCTGATTTGGGGGATGCTGCTCTACAGCATTTACAGTCTTCCTACCAGTCAGCTTCAGAGTTTAAAAGAAATATATTTAATAAGAAAATTTGTCAAACTCCTCAGCATGACTATGATTTTCTTTAACTTATTTTAGTTTTTTTTTTATTTGTCATCTCAGTTGCACCTTACATTTGTAAAATAGCTGTGGAAGTAGAAGGAATTTCTTAACTACATCCATGATGGCTACCATTCTGAGCATAATATAAAGTGTTAACATAGTAAATTAAAATGTTGATTATTCTGAAAGAAATAGGTACAGATGGTTTTTGTCTGCTAGAGGCACACAGGAAACAGTAAGATGAGGGGAAAGAGAAAGGTTGGGTTTTTTTTTCCTATTTTACCAATGCCTTGGTCATCATCTTTGGAAGTTAACTGAGTTGGAAGTAAAACTGAATTAATATTAGCACAAATCTAATTCTGCTCTACTCAGTGAATTCCAGCACTTCTCAAAAACAGGAAAAAGTTTAAATTTATGCTTTGTCCTTTGAGGGCTCTTTTTTTTCTGTTCAAGCTAAGGCTCTCTAATGGCTGTTTGGGGACCCATATGGTAAGAATTAGACTTCTAAATCCTTTTAGGCCCAAAAGAGACAAATGAAACTAGCAATTACTATGCCATCAGCCTGCTACAAGTGCTCAGAGCTTTTATCACACAACCTGAAAGATCTCAAATTCTAGGCTAAGCTCCATGTCTCTTCGGGTCTTTAGTGTTTCTTACTTTCTCCAGTGGGCTCTCATATGTATTAGATTTCATTTACCAGTTCTGGATTACAGAAGTTAACTGCATGTTATTTTTAATATTTTTCCCCTTTATTTATTTATTTAACCAATTTGAAAAAAACACATTCATATTTTTGTTTGATATTCTGAGTTTGCTCCTTACTCTGTGTAATACTCTCTGTTGGAGCTACTTTGGAAGTGAATGACTCACTTTTCAGAAACTATTGCTTATGAACTTTGTTGAATCCAAGCCAGAATTTGCTCTACAATGGAACAGTTGTACAGCTTTTTATGTGAACACAGATTTATTCCTGCAAACAAATTTGAAAAGCAGAAAAAAGATGCAAATACAAATATGATAACAAATGGATTTATGCTCAACTGGTGGTTGAACACTGAATGAATTCTGAAGTCCATGGATTACTAACAAAGAAATATGATTCAGAATGTCTGGATTCTGAATGCAATATGACCTTTGCAAATATTTTTTCATGTTTACATTCCTATATTATAGACATAATTTCTAAAAATGCTAGAAATACTAGCAAAGTATTTTTTGAATTCTTATATTTAAGGAACTTCAACAGAAAGATCCAGTCCACAATGGGTTTTTTTCTGCTGAGTGCTGCTTTTTATATGCCACTTAGGAAAGTCTATTAATTCCTAAAGGTTCGATTGTGTCTGGTTAGGCATAGATTATAGAATTGTTTGGTAATGAGCTTTATTTTCTAAGATAACTATATGGACATAGAGTGCCTCTGGATCTTAGACTTGTACAGTCACAAAAAACTTATCATTCTAAGATAACCAGATTGACGTACAATGCCTGTGGCTGTGGAAATGGTGGATTTGAGCACAGAAACTTCAATATGGGTCTCAACCTCATTAATGATATGAAAAGCAAAAAATAATCACAATCCACTCTCTTCAATATATATGCAATAAGATTTCTGAGTGCTCCTTCCACTCTGCCTTCTGCCAGAGATGTTGTCAACAATCAGGTCAGATTTGCATCAGTTTGTTTCTATTGTTAAAAATAAAAATGAGTTTTCATTAAACCAAAGCATATCAAAATAAAGAACCTGGAGTTTAAGAGACCAGATTGTGAAGTTTCATTCATAAGAATAGAAAAGTATTGGGCAGACAAATCATCTGGAAGGTTCATTATAGACACTTTGAAACAACAAGTCTATGGCCTTGACATTTAATTAGAGCAAGAATGACATTTATTGAATCTCATATTCGGTAAGTCACCAATTGCAGTGACTTACTTATTAAGGCCAGTAAACTGCAAAATACTTATTTTTATACATATTTTTCTTTTATTACTTTATGTGCTTGTGCTTTCCCTTGAAGACATGTTTGATGACTTCAACCACAGAGCAGCTTTTAAAAAAATTTCTCTCTGTTCCTTTATCACATGTATTTCATGCATTTGTTTTATCTGCTTATCTGTCGAGACCAATACAAAAGAAACCACATGCAGGATTTTGTTTAAAAATAAAGAGAATGATTTTTAGACACATATATCTATACCATGAAAAGCCAGGATTGGTTTCTATTGAAAGTGCACTTAGAGCAGGTATTGTTTGTATAAGAATTAAAATAAAGAACATATGGAGACATAGCACTGACTCGAATGATTATATGTAGTTAGATTGTACAGCTTGCAACCTCTGTGCTGCTGAGTGGCTTTGCTTATCTGTACCAAGTGTGCCTAAATGTAATAAAATTGTTATAAATTCTCATGAGTTGATGGAAGACTTGATACATTCAAATAATTAATATGAATATTTCCTGGTAGAAATTAAATATTATCTAGTATTTTGACTCTACTTTCACTTGTAATAGAGGTGTCGATTATAGTTTATTGGTATTTACATCCTTGATAATTGTTTTCCTTCTCACTATAAAGAACTAGGTTGAATACATGCATAACATATTAGAATTGCCATTAAGCAAATGATTCTGAATTAATGTTTTGCCTCTCTGTGCTATGCAAAATAAATTTTCCTCAATTAATTTACAATTGATTACTCTGTATTGTGTCCCAAGGGAATGCGAAAAAAAGTCTGTTTATATGTTCCCTGCTATTCTGTTTCTGTAGTTTGATTAAACTAAGCATCAAAAGAATCCAAAGGGAAGCATATGCTTTTAGCATAAATGTCTGAGGCACTTTTAGTTTGAATGCTTCCCAGAGCATAAATACAGAATAAGCCTCTATTAGTTTACCCTCCTAATCCAAGACATTCCTATGGTACTAGACCCGTTCAAAACTTCTAACATGTTCAGGAATCGTACATGTGCTCTTGTTTTGCTACTAAAATAGCAACAGAGTTTGCCTTAAGGTGTGTTCATTAATGGCTAACTTCAGTTGTCTCCCTTTTTAGCATTCTGGTTATTTTGCACCACTATTGCAAGACATCTCATAAATTATGTAGGGCCAAGACATGTAACAAAGAGTTCACTTCATTTTGGGGAGTAAGGGCAGATAATTAATGAGTAACTTTGAAATGCTTTAATTCTTACTTTGAACTAAACCTTAAACTTTAACAGATGATGGGAATTGGAGATCTACGTTATGAGTATCATAGAATCATCATAGAATCATAGAACACTTTGGGTTGAAAGGCACCTTAAAGATCATGTGCAAGGACACTTTCCACTAGACCAGGATGCTCAGGCCACTATTATGCTTTGGAAGATGATATCTCCTACATCATTGAAGAAGTTTTGAAAGCTTTACTTGTTTACTACAGATGTCTACTAGAACTGTGATAAAAAAAGAATGCAGAAAACAACTGTCAAGTGGGAAGAGTATACATTTTGCTCCATATAGCTCTTAATCCTGTTTTAATTTGCACATAATGGATAAATGAGATGATAAAATATATACGACTACTCTTTCTCTGATAGGTTTCTTAAAACTTTGAGAAATTACATGTACATGTTATGACACGTAGCTCCCAATTCTCCGTGGTGCTGAGAGATCCTGATAAAAGTGTGCAGTATTATTCTTTTATAGGCTGCTCTGTACCTCAGAAATAAACTGAGTAACATGTGGCAGTTGCTAGGGTAACAGTTTTTGCATTTTGCAGGAAACGTCCAAGAATAAAACACATGTAAATTGGCAGTGTGGAAAGCAGTATCATATACAGTCTCATATTCTCAATTTGTTCTTTATGGCTTTCCTCTATAGTATTTACATAACAATGAATTAGATCTGCTTCAGCTTTTACCTTGAATCTCCCATACACTTGTATTTTGCATGGGTCAGGAAGTCATTTAAGCATTCAGCTGTTAAGCTTAAACTGGTTTTGCCCTGTCAAACTATCTAGATTTACTGTCAATAAGATATAGCTGTGGTTGCTGTAAGTGCTGATCATGTTAACTGGGTGTGATTATCAAGTCATGTAAGCAGAAATGAAATAGAATTTTAAAAGTTGTTCTTTGCACTTAAATATGATTTCCTGTAATTGGTTGAATTCCAGTAAGCATCTATCTTGAATATGAGTGTACGAGTTAAAAGCCAACAGGCATTTAGAAAGACAAGATTTCGTGGTTCTCACAAGAGTCTGAGGGCCAGAACAGTTCTTATTAAGGCAAACCTTTCTGTGCTTGTTTTAGAAAATGTTTCGTAATAAATTCTGCAACTTGCTGCATAATGAGAAATGCATCCTTGCTACAAGAAGAAATAATTTTATAACATATCATTAGCATTTTGATTTGAGTTACATTCAAATACTTAACCCCAGTGAATGCCAACATGCAGATTTTGTCTGGCAAATGTAATAATCATAGCTAAGGAATAGTCTATAATACTACATTTGCATTAGTCTGGTGAAATTCATGGTACTTCTAAAACTTCTTTGTACTTCATTCTTTTGAGTTTAGAGTATGCCTGTGCTAGAATATTGATTAAGAGAGTTGGTGTAATACCAGTGATTAATATCAACAATCTAATTCATTTTTTCAGAAACATTTTTCTTTAACAAACATTGTTAAATTATAGCTTTTACTCATGCTAAAGAATAGAAATGCAGCCTGCACAGAATGGTTCTAATATGTGAAAAATACTTTAATGACTGCCCAACCCTCCCCATAAACTTAGTACTAAGTAAGTCTGATGACAATGACTTTATGCACATGCAGAACTTAGAACCAAAAGGGCTGTTTTATGTTATCCACTGACAACATTAGTGCAAAGGCTGGAATTTAGTGCTGCAGCTCATTTCTGCCCTGCTTTACGCTCCATGGCTTCAATGAAGTTACACATAGTATTATAGTGTGGTTCTAGTTTGTCATCCTTTGCAGATTGCTGTCTTTTTTTCAAAGCTTAGGACTAAAAATGGTGTTCATTTAACCATCTGTAAAAGGGTACTTTAAATTTTAGGCAACTCTAATTGACCAGTTCGTGTTTCCTAAATTACTCTGATAGAAGTAATTACTGGATGAATCTTGATATTGCAGATAACTATGAGAAACTCAGCACAAATAATACCTTCAAACCAGCAAGATTTCTCAGCAGAATCACTTCTCATGAAACTCGTTGCAGGTTTATATCACATAAAGAGTGAAACAATTTAAGTATATTAACTACATGAATTAAAATACCACTGTAGAAAGTGAAAGCCACAGTTTACGCGCTTAATATCAAGTGGTTATTATGCTAATTTTAATTCATGATTGCTAACACTGTATTTCAAAACTGTATAGAAAACTGTAGTGTATTCAGTCTAGATCTGTGGAATACACTGAACACCTGGCTGAGCAGAAGTACCCAGATTACAAATTAAGATGATAATGTTTCAGGGAATCATTCTATCCTCTTACTAGAAAATAGTTGCTTTCTGTTATCTGAATAAATATAGTGTGTTATTTTAACAAATTTAAACAAGATAGTAGGGTATTTAAACCATTTTTAGTGTCCTGCTGGGATGTGCTTGAATTACCCTTCCCTTGGTAGGTAATAGCAAAGCAAATATTGCCTCGTGACCAAATGGAGTTTTATTTCCTTCATAGCTGCCAGCAGTCTATCAGGCTGTCTGCCTTTTCAGAATTTTCAACTGCATACAACTAGCTTGGAGAGAGATTGAACAGTTCCTTTTACCTCTGGTAACATCTAAATTGCTCTCATTTGATGCAGTCATCCCAAGACATCTAAGCAGGCTCTGATGACAGTGGTGCTGTAGATCGTTACCCAAGACAATATTGGTAAAGGAGCAAGTTTTTCTAATGAGAGGATCATAGCATCATGGAATAGTCAAGTTGGAAGGGACCTCAGGAACGCTCTAGTCCGACCTCCCACTCAAAGCAAAATCTGCTGTTATGTCAAAGTGCCTTATGAAAATGTAAAAATTAAACTTTTGAGTTTCTTACTACTTGCTATATAGGACTTACTAATATTGTCCTTTGACCATTCCATTGCATATAGATCATGGTGGGTTCAATACTGTACTTTGACGTGCCAGACAGAATTTATTTTTAAGCAATGGTAATGCAAATTTACTTTTTATGTAATTGAACATTTTCCTCAGACCTGAGTATTGATTGCTCTGTAATGTTTCTATTAAAATCTCTACATTGCAATTAGTGATGAAGTAGATGGCTGCCACAGAATTTACTTCTACTTTCTGAAAGTTTGGCTAACCTCTACATGAGACATTAAACAGCAGTATAGTGGATTTATGCTGTAACTTTTATGCGCTTACCATTGAGTAGTTGTAGAAGGATAGTCTACAAGCTCAACATAGCTATTTTCATTTCCCTACCATATTTGTGTCAGGCACATATGGTGTGTGTTTATGGAAAACTTTTATCAATTTTTCTTCATTTTTTACTGACTTCTATGTCTTTTTGTTGTTGCTACATATCAACATGTGATGTTGTTTGAAGAACTGATACATAAACCAAATTTAAAAACAAAGTAAAGATTACAAATACTTAATCCACATTTGCCTAAGATAAACTGAGGGGTTTTTGTTTCTTTCTGGGAACTTTTGGTAAATCTCAGAAGCTGTCAGAGCAGTGATAAGACTAACACTTAAAACTTAAAACTCAGAAGGTTTATGGATTTTTCAACCCTTGAAAGAGAAAAGGTATTTCAGTATGGAACAGAAGACTAGGACCTCCAAGTATGCCAACTCTGAGTGTGTGGATCTATATACTTTACTTGGACTTAATGGGAACTTAAATGTACTTGATAATTTGGACAATGTATGGGTAATATAACATTTCAGCTTGTAAATGTTTGAAATGGTATGTAGTTCTAGTTATTTATTCTAATTATAGTTTATTGTTAAGTGATACCTGCTGAAGGCAATATTTAAATGCCTAATAAAGGCACCTGGATTTGCATTGCCTTGAGTAGCCTCTGAAGGCAGTGGGAGCACTGGCAGTCATCAACTTTAAAATGAAAACTTTATTAAAGGAAGTTCTTTTATATAAGTGCCTAAGTATAAATTGAAAAATATTTCTCTGAATTCCACTTTCAGAGTCCTTAAGACAGTTTCAAGAGAATGCATTCTATTCCATCTGAATTCAATGAAATCACACATTTTTAATTGGTGAACCATATAAATAATGTAATCCATTTTAGAATAGCTTCTAAATGTAATTGTGAACAGTAATCATAGGTATAAAACTTAGAAATTATACCAAATCATAGAAGCACATAAGAATAACTACTGTAACTTCTGTCATTTAAGTGGAGCAACAAAGAATGTACCACTACTGTAATTAATTCTGAAATGTCTTTATTGTCCCTTAATGAAGATAAACCAATGCATTTATGCAGCAAATATGAAGATCTGAGCATCAGAGGATCTCAGTATTTTATTTTATTTTTCAAGAGCTATAACTCATTAATGGACAAGAGAAAGGGATATGGGTCTAGGCTAGAGCTGGAGAAAATGAGACACAAAACATGAACTGTTTTGCAATAAATTTTAAAGTTGTGAGTTCACCAATAAGGCTAAAGTGTAAAAAGACAAAGTTCTACAGGAAGCCCCTCCTCTGAATATTTGGGAGAATTAAGATAAACTTCTACTGCTGCCAATGACAGGAATTCTTTGATACCTAGGCTGTCTGGACAAAACTTTTTACTTTCCACGTATCAATATAAGTAAACACACACAAGAATAAATGTAGTTGGTTTTTATTTGCTTGCTTGTTTTTCCGAAGTAAATTAACTATGGCAACTTTTAAAAGCAATATACATATAATATTATTCCATCTACTCACACATTATAAAATGGCAATGTACACATTGATGTCCTTCAAGGAAAAGTGCTTACTAAGGATATGCGAAATAGAAATAGGAGGAAAAGTTACAGTGAGGACTATACGCTTACAGTTTCCTAGGTTTAAAGTCTATAAGTTATATTTCAAGGAAGATGTATATTAATATTGAAGAAGTTTTCTTCTCATCAAGATTGGTGATATGCTGTTATTGCTTCTGAATATTACTGTTTCTTCATACAGGGAAACCAGAATGCATAACAATTGCCAAATGTTTGGTATAATTCTGCTTAATTAAACTCCATTTGACCTGGAGTTGAAAAGTAGATTTGTTTCCAGTGTGCCTCAGACTGTAGTACTTGAAAAAGGACTTAAGCAACTTTTCTAGGCAATATGGACTGTGATTTCAAGTTTCTTGTAAGTGGCTAGGTGGATTTCCTATTATTGGAAATCTTGTTTTTCATAGAGTCTTGGATCTCCATCTAGATGCTTTAGATAAAGAGGCTGTACAACATGTGTAACAATTTGGATTATTTTTAACAAGGAGAAAAGTTCTCAAGGAGTTATTTTTGTCTTTTCTTTGTGGCATGAGAGAAAATGAAGCAACATGATCAATTATGTGTTTCTAGATGGAAAAATGATTAAAATACAAAAAAAACCCAACAAAACAACAGAAGAAGCATTTCCTAATCCCTTCTGCATCTGTTGACATCAGTGGAAATTTAGCCATTTACCACAAACTGAAGTAAAACCACACTCAAAGATGTCAGTTAAAGGATCAACTATGAAAGGTTCCTGGATTGTTTTGTATAGTATGAAAATATTAATGATAGGAGTTTAATTTCTCTGTTTCTAGCTGATAATTGTCTTATAATTACTATTACAGAGAACTTAGTTAAAACACTGTAAAGGGAAAGTGGAAACAACCACAACTATGAAAGTATCAAGAAAGGCAACAATTTCAGTGTGGCTCCCACAAAGGTTTTGATCCAGCCTGGTATTTGAACATGGCAAAAATCACCAGCAATCCAACAATACGCACTATCATGAGCTTTAGAAATAGAAGACGAGGCAATTTATGCTTTGGAATCTCTGGCAAAATTATAGATCTTGTGTGATTTAATTCAACCCCGTTAATGTATTTGAGTACATGAATGGGAAGTGCCAAGAGGATGGAGGTGGACTCTTCTACGTGATGGAAACCAGTAAAACGAGGGAATGGGCAAAACCTGATACATTAAAGTTCCACCTGGATACAAGGAAGAACTTCTTTACTGTGTGAGTCACTGGGCACTTCAACAGATTGACCAGAGAGGTTGTGAATTCTCCCTCACTGGAGGTATTCAAGAACCATCTGGACACAATCTTGAGCCATATGCTCTAGGATGACCCTGCACAAGTAGAGAGGTTGAACCCCTGCTCCCTTCTAATCTAACTGATTCTGTGTGGTTTGTACTTGATCAGATTTTCTTTTATTTATATCTTAACATTGTTTGAACATATTTTTCCTTTTTTTTTTTTTTTTTTTGTGTGGTTAGCAGTAAGAGAACATGTGTTACAAAACCAAAGTGTGCCTGGTACATAATGAAAACTGGTATTTGGAGTTTATTATGCTTTAAAGGCATGGAAATATCAGTAACAGTGTGAAAACAAATGCACTGTCTCTCCTGACTACTACTGAAATGCAGCAGTGGTGAAGATATGGTCCAGGTGTACTAGGACTTGATCTGAACCATGAGTTCTTCATAGCAAGTTTAGATATAAAAACATAATGTTTTATCGGTAACACCACTGAAATATAGAGGTTAATTCATTGTACTAAAATAACTCTATGCACTAATATCTAACGTGATTGATTCCTATCAGAGTAAGTACAGGGTTTGTATAATGTGTGTCCCAACATGTAAACTAGTCTTTGGTGGAAGTGAAAAATGTAGGACTATTTGTGTGCAGTTCCTCAGATCGACTGGCTGTTCTTTCTGCCCAGGAAAGATAGAGTTCAGCAGCTTGGCTGCTGCTCTTGGAGGGCAGAGTACTTTTCCTTGTATGTTTTTGGAGCTTAGAATTTGGAGTCTAGCCCTGGAGTTGTATGCTGAATATCCTTTTTATCTCTTTCTGTGCAATAAAAATTAGATGACTGAAAATGTGTTTGTCTGACACAATATTGATGACTGGATAATCTATATCAAAGCAACATTCAGAAGAGTATGTTACCTGAATTATACATGCTGGGTGAAATTGCTAGTCAGACAAACATTTCTAACTTAACAGCTCATTATATTTGCAATTGCCTCATTTGGTCTTCTCTCACCTCATAGGGATACCTCTATGAACTGGCATAATGGTCATTAATCATTCAATTTCTCTCAAGGGCTGGTAAGAGTTTTAGCCTTGTATTTGGGCTTAGCAGCAAGTAACTGGCCAAACAAATTAAAATGAAATAAGTACTTAAATTACTATATTCTGAGAGTGTCATGAAATAGCTGCTGTACAGTCTCAGCTGTCTTTTTTGAAAGTTAACACGGTGCATCTTGTGTAAAAAGAAATATGTGTTCAGAATGGTGTAATACCCTGAATATATCAAGAATAATCTTGTACTGTTAGAGGATAACCTAAGCAACTCTGTTTAGTTATGAAGTGGTATTAAATAGGAGTTGTGCAGATGATGTCACTCAAGCTACAGTGGTAATGAAGAACCACTTGACTGTAATTTTATTTTTCATACTGAAAAGACTTTTAAAAAATGGGTTTAGAATTTGCTAAGAGAAAATATTGTATTTCATAAATTCATCATATTGTTTCAGAAACAACTTTTTGCAGTGCAGAAGGAGGAAGAATTTTTACAGCCCTGCTTGGTTTCTGTATAGGTCACATAAAGGAGAGCAGTTTAGTATTGTGCAGTGGGTTTGGAGCTGTTGCTGCACAGAAAAGAGGTTTTTCTGGAAGGCTCAGCTTCCATGTGAGCCTTGGCCAGAGTGAGCTTTCCTGCCTCTCTGCTCCTCCTGCGACGTGCGGTGTGGAGCCAGCTGGTGTGGGGAGCTCAGTAGGTAATTCTGCACTTTGGTAAAATCACTGCACTGCACTGTACTGCATTTTGGTGAATTAGCTCACTGTTAAGTGTCATCTGCAAAAATTGCTGATGCTTGACATGACCTCTAGAGAAAGCTGTTTTCCAGAGGGGAGAGGAAGTTCAGTGACTTATGAGAACTTGGCAACAAGAATGAGCTTGAGGTGAAGAAACAAATCTCTCTCTCTCTAGTCTTTGTATTTACAGCTACAATGACACTTGCTAAAATTGTTGAGAAAAGTTTGCATAAAAATTATTCCTGTCAAGATGAGCAATTTTATTAGGACTTTAGATACAGAATATATCACATAAACGTGATATAACTAGTGACACATATATTTCTCCATTTTTACCAGTGATCTGCTACTATTGTAAAGCATGAGTAGGAGACATTTGTGTTTATCCTTATTCAGGGAACAAGTTCCATATTTGCACTTATTTAAATACCTCCCAAATCAGGGATATAGTTCTTGTGCTATCACAAGTAAGGATGACTTTTTGGTTGAGTACCATGTTGACAAAGCTAACCAACCTGGTTTCCTTTAATCTCTCAAGACCACATCAGAAAAGCCCTAGTAATATCTGACCATTGTGTTGCCTTTGTAAAGACTATTTAGGAGTCATCTTCTCTCATCCAGGATAATGGCATGATAGAACACTATAACATAGAATACTATGGGAATTTAAAAAATGTCTCAATGCATAACTTCGCTCTTTGTTGTGTGTTCCATTACCCTGTGTTTATTCTGGTTTCTTATTCTGTAATTTATTCAACAGGTAATTTCTGAAATTGTGTGATCCCTAGACAGAGAATTGTATACAATTTTTTTTTTAGTTTTTCTTTTTCTTTTTTTCCATACTGGTAGCTGATTGTCCAGGGAATTTTTGGTACAGCTACACTGAAGATTTTTACTTTTCTTATACCAAATGTTATAGAGACTTTAAAGTATTCCCTGGCAGACTGGTTGCTATTTGCATAACAAGAAAACTCTAGTAAAAGACTCTTGGGATAACAATAATAATCAGTAGACATTTTGAAAAAATATTCCCTGTAGCATTTTATTCAGCTTTGCAGTGTTTACCTCTAAATACAGATGCTTATGCAGGAAAGAGAGCTTCTAAATGATTGCTTTTGTGCCAATGTTGTCAAAAAGCTTTTCCCAGTTTGACTAAGACTTTGGGAGTTGGGAGCAGGAAAGAGGCAAAAATTCTTTTCTGCTCTAATACAGAGGTCAGTAGAGTTAAACTACCATGAAATTTGGAGCAGACATTTTGATGAATTCTAGAAATATAGCAACTGAATAGAAATATTGGGAATACAGAGATCTTATTTCTTATTTCTTTTGAATTAGAGCATTCCTACTTAGGACCAAGCTGAAAGAGAGTGAGTTTTACTGAGATAATTTTTTTGTGAAGAAGAAATATTTCTAAATTGAAGGATAATTGTTTCAAAGATGTGCTGTATAAATTTGTGTTTATGAAATTAACCTTTCTTTTCATTTGGATATCTGCATTTATTTTTGCTTTGCAGAAAACCAGTGAGGTTTGGGAATGCTAGGGGTGAGAGCATGTCTGTAGCTTGTATTACAGTTGATTGATTATACAGCACCATCTTCCATGTATAAAGAATAGGAAATCCTGTTGGGAGAGGGTAATTGGATCAAGCAAAATTGTGAAAGTAGTTTGTATTTCACTCTCATGAAAATGCTCTTTCTTACCAGGTGCCACAGTCAGCTACTCCACAAAGAACCCCATCATATTGACATCCATAGTGGATATTTCTCTAGTGCAAATTGGTATAGTTCCATGTGCTGTGCTAGTAAACCTTTATCAGTTCAGGCCAGTTGAGGATATGAATTTATTGAGGAAACATTAATGAAATAATGTATAGATTTTGTGTATAACACTGAAGGTAATACTGTTTGTTTAAATAAGTTCTTTATGAACTATGCCATTTCATGATAATGGTATTTAACAGTTTGTGGACTGGTCAGTTGAATAAGTAAAAGGCACAGTAATTCCTTTTTACAGTTACATTACTGTTGTAATGAGAAGTATTGATTTTTCTCTTAATACTAATGTGTATAATGACCTTTCTAATGACATATGTCACTACTGTTTCTTCTCAAATTCTACAGCAATTTTCCTTTCATTCAAGTACAGGATTTTAATTCCTTGTTGTATTGTTAAAATGAGAATTAATATTCTTTTTTTAAAGCAGTATGAAAGCTTGTAGACTTATTCTGTTAAAAACCTAAATATTTTAGAACAAGTCTGATTTTTGGTCTTCATAAAAATTTTAGAAGGTGATTTTTGGTCTTCAGATAATAGTTCCTTGACAGCTATATTTGAAATTGGTTGTTCATTGTCAGTTTTTGTTACTTGATATTAAGTAGAGTTTGTGAAATTTGAGATGGAAGGGTTTGCTAAGATACTTTCTGACAATCTCTCTCAAGAATTTTGTTTTCCTTCAGCTTTTAACAGGACTATCTGAAGGAAGGATATATGAATTAACTAAAATGTTGATGTACCATAAATCACTTAAAACCATGTACCTATGGTTCATAAAATGTTTCATGTTTCCTCTCTGGTGACTGTTCTTTCGGGAGTAAGTAGATCTTATCTTGAAAAACTCTGCTTTCTACTGCTTATCTTCTTCCATTGCTTTGATGCTCTTAAACTTGGCTATTAAACACTAGGCATTTAAAGTTAGAGTGGTTGTCACCAAGCAGCAAAGCTTTTGGTTTGCTTGTAGAATACTTATTAATGCAAGAAAGGTTAGGGGTGAGAGTCAAATAAAGTGGCTCCAACAGTGCTAAATGGTTTTCTCGCACTTGCAAACACTTAATTCTGTCCTCTAGTGTCAAGGGACAAGTGATCACAAGTGATTTGTAGGACATGAGTATTTTAATAAGCTGCTCAAACTTGATCAGTTAACAAAGATTATGCATTATATTTTTGATATGCACTACAAGTAGCAATGTTGCCTAGCTGATCTGGTCTAATTCTGGTGCAAAAATGAAATACTCAGCCACTTCTGGGCACTCCAAACAGGCATGCTCTGATGTCATGCTCAGAGCTGCTGCCCTGGCAGGCGGGACTTCAGGGTTACCATAACAACATCAGCCAGTTGCTGTCTGACACTACAACATTATTACAGGATCTTAGAGGGAGTATTAACCAAAATACAGTCACCATACGTTTTGCCTGCTTTGCTGCTTAACAATGTCTATGCTGTGTACTCAGACACTGCATCTACAATATATTTGCTCTGTACATGTATGATTGAAATGGTCACATTCTTCTGAAAGTCTTTGGCATATCTATGTAATATTTTAAGGTTGCACACTGGAGTATATGTGGCAAAACCCAATATGCATTAGTGTAAAGTTACTCATATTTACTTATTTTACATTCAAAATGAGTAAGGATAAATATTCAGAAAAGCTGAGCAGGTAGCATAGTATGTAGAAAAAGTTTCATCTCAGTAGTCCTTTGCACATAGCATGAAGAGAGCAGAATCAGGTTTTCTCTACTTATTGTATGGCACATTCTGTAAAAATCCAAACCAGGAGCTTGAAATTATTGTTTTAACAGCTACAATGCACATGCAATGTAGCTGAAAAGAGGATCTTTAATTAAATAGACAAGAGTTTGTGTTTCATATAGTAAAATAAGCCAGCTTGCTTTAAACAGAGATCATAGACCATCTGAAATAGAGGAAACAAATTGCCAATAGCAGGAGCTAATGCTTCAATACCTTTCATTTTGTACTCTGAAAAGAAAACCTCTTTTTGAGCTCATTCATTTTCCAGAGGGAACGCTGAATGCTGTGGCATATTGTCAGAGCTGCTTTATTGTCACCATTTACAAAGGTCACCTGAATTAATTGACTTCTTACCATACATATTGTTAAGCTGCCCATTTCCTGACATTTATGGAAAGGTGGCAGACTTAAAGCCATTGGCTATCTGTTGATGGTTGTTTCACGATGTTTGTTTCTCAAAACACAGTAACTCTAAAATTGCAAGCAATTAATTGCTTTGCTCCAAAAGAACAGATTCTTTATGATATTCTCCAGAATGTGATGGGGTTGGGGGGAGAAAAAGAGATAGGGAGAAATAATCTAAATACTGAGGTGTTTTTAATACAGAATAGTACTCTAAAAAGCAAACAAAAGCATATGGGAAGATGCAGGTTTTATTTATTTATTTATTTTGCTTTGAAGCATGCATTAGATAGATAACCTGTCTTTTTCATGGTGTGAAATAAAATCTCTCTGTCTCTCACTGATGCAAGAACCACAGATCCATGCTGATGGACTTTATTGAATGTATTTTTATCTGAAGGGGTACTGAGGTACTCTTGTACTGCATGAAGGAAATGGCATACACATGCATAAACACAAACACAATAGGCAGCAGTAGTGCTAGCATGGAATTTTATGTTGATTAAATTTGTTAAATAGAAAATAACTGGGTTTTTTTTCTAGCCCCCTGCATTTGCTGCTTCCTCCATCCCCCTATGTTGGGTTCTCTTTCTCAACAGCAGTGCAGGGCAAAAACTCCAACTAGACATGTGAAAACAAAGGCATGGAAAGCATAGAAAAAACAGTTTTGACCCTTCCTATACTAACACAGGCAAAGCTTTTATAGTGATGGATTTGAACAGTCTCCTTACATATAAATATACTTTAGAGGCACCCTGTTGAGATCCTGTTAATTACCAAAGAATGTTAGAACTCTTCTGCTTAATGCAATCCTTTTTAGCTAACGTGTCCGTTCCAGCTGCATCAGTAATCAGACATTCACACTGTCCCTTCTGACTGGAAAGGGGATGTTTTTAAGCGAAGTCATTTGCCACAATCCTTAAGATGTAGCCTGGCAGAAATTCAATAACTGTTTGTGATATGCTCATTCAGCCTTGCTGCTCAGTGGATTTTAGGTCCTGACATAAACAGCATTTCCCTTAATCCTAGCACTGGAGAGAAGAAAGGAGGCTGTCCTGTATCTTGTTTTATTGGTTTGAAAACACAGAGCAACTGTTTAATTTGATTTTGCCTCTGAAACACCAGTGGCAACGTTGTCCCTTTCTAAAATTTTGTCCTTTGATGTTCTTTCAAGCTACCAAATGCACAAATCTGATACTCTTGGAAGCATATTTAGATTATCTCTGGTGTAAAAAGCAAATTGTATTTGCATATCTGTTAGGAAAGTAAAATGCAAAAATATGCTAATA
>NW_008684330.1:0-22130 GCF_000695815.1 Acanthisitta chloris | reverse complement strand
ACAAGTGAAGATAAATGCGAGGGTAAAATTTAAAATAAAGATAAACTTACCCTATAATAAGAGTAGTTTCAGAGCTGGAGGAGTTCTTGCATCTCAGTAATTTGGAATCCTTAGTTCAGGTAGCCACATACTTGTATTAAAGCCAGAGTCTAAATAGATGTGCATACATGTATGTATGGGTGTGAGTCGGTGTGCATGCGTGTCTAATGGTCTATAATACAAAGATGTATCTATTGATATCCTGCAGCATGAGAGCCTCTCTGTGCTGCCAGCTGAGATGCCTCGCGTTTGGCAGGGCGCTGTTGCTGCCTGGCTGAGCTCGCAATCCAGAGGGGAGAGAAGGGGGGGCAGACAGAGAGATGCTCGCTAGCTGTTCTTACTCCTCCTTGTTTCCATGGTGGTTAGCGGTGCATCGTTCAGCTCTCGATGGTCACAGGGACACGGTGCTGCCTGCTCGGCGGTCGTCGAGAACGGAGAGGAGCCGATGCTGTGCCCGCCTGGCTGCCCGTGGGGAGCTGCTAGTGACACTGCTGCTCGGGCGCGATACACCCAGCACCCTCCGCACATTTCACATGGCTCTTCCCATTTCTGGGAGCCACAGGGCACGTTTTGTGTTTGTACAGAACAGATCGGCAGGGACACGGTGCTGCCTGCTCGGCGGTCGTCGAGAACGGAGAGGAGCCGATGCTGTGCCCGCCTGGCTGCCCGTGGGGAGCTGCTAGTGACACTGCTGCTCGGGCGCGATACACCCAGCACCCTCCGCACATTTCACATGGCTCTTCCCATTTCTGGGAGCCACAGGGCACGTTTTGTGTTTGTACAGAACAGATCGGCCACATTTCTTTTTCCCTCCCCCTTTTTTTTTTTTTCCTCTTTCTCTTTTTTTTTTTTTTTAAAGGGATGTTATTTGTGCTCAGAACAACTTACAAGAGATCACTGAAGTTCTGCAAAGGCTGCTGTAGTTCAGAGGATGCTGCATATTGAAACCATTACAGAAAAATGTGTTGTGCCTCACCCCCAGTTCTGGTGCCTTTTTTTTTTTTTTTTAAGCTTAAAACAGTAAAAGATTTCACATACTCCTCCTTTTCCAAATTTTATCAGATATTGCATTTTACCGCTTATGTTTATCAGTAGAAAGTAAGAGCAAAAATAAATCATTCTGAGAAATAAAAATTCTGAATAAACTGAGAAAGCGGTTGGTTAAATAAAGTCAGTTTCTTTCAATCTCTGTCTACTTTTATGGCCATCCAGTTGTATAAACAATAGGCTGTACAGATTTTTCCTTCCCATTCTTCCTTCTTTCTCCCTTTATGCCATGCTCTTTTGTGAAGAATTTATTTTTTCCCTATTTATTCTGTGCCCATGAACAAAGGGCATACAAACTAGCAAGGTTTTAAAAACTGTAAAATAATTTGTGCTTTTTTTTTTCCAATTTAGAAGTTAGTACAATGAACTACATCATACCTTCTCCCAGATATACAAAACTATGAATGAGATAGATGTTGTTAGGAAAAGGTTTTTTTCCATACATACTGTTTATATGAAATAAATTGCTTTATAATAGAAGATGAATAATTGTGAAATGCAAACAATTGGTTATCAACAGGTCAAAAAGAAGAAAGTGTTGGATCTCTTGCATGAATTCACTCCCAAACCCTGAGCGAGGCAAGCCACCCTCTAGTGGACTGAAGAGAGATGTGGTTCTCGTTTCACACTCCTGCTTTGTTTGCAGAAGGGCTAACGATCCCGTCTAATAACAGGCTGAAAAATTTCTGAAGATTAGCAAACGGTATAAATTTTTGTACTTTGCGCAACAGCAATAGCACCAGAATTCTATTATAAAATGGTTGCTATTTTATGAATATTATATTTCATCTCAATTCACCTTGAATCTGAGATCTTGGACTGCATAATTTTTGTTTTCATTCTGTGAGAAAATGATTTTACACTTCATAAAACCACTTATTATGAAAAGTGAATTAAATTAATGCCAATTTCCTGAAAAAAATTCGGGCTGTTATAGTTGGTTAAAGCAAATTTTACAAAACCACTCCTGTTAGACAGTCTGGTACTTACATTGTGGCTACAATGAAGCAGTTTTTTCCTTCTTCCTCAAATTTTAGAATACTGCATTTGAAATAAGTACAGTGAACAAAGTTTTAAATTTTTAAAAAGATGTCTGCTGTTCATTTTTCACTCATACAACACAGTGGGATTGCCTCATAGATGAAATAATAGCATTTAAATGACAGACTGTAAATATGTGACATGCTCTAGGTGGGAGGAAGGCCAAGAGGCCCTTTCGTTCTCTCGCCTTCTCTTATTATGGGCATTCAATAATTTTTTTTAATGTGAGTTAAAGAGGTGTAACAAAAAAGTTAAGGCTAACCCATCTTTAGTTAAATTTCTGGTCTTCTTGCCTGAGTTGGGGACAGGGAGCACCTCTGGTGAGAAAGGTGTCACCTTTCTGTAGCCTCAGGGCTCATTGCTGAAACCTTGTTTTTCTTTAGCCCCCATGAGATGGCTCTTGGAACCTCTGATAGTATGTAATGTTCAAGACCAGGAGCTGCAAATACAACCCATTGTAAACTTCCCAAAAGTGACCCTGTGAGCCTTCCCTGCTGCACAACATACTGTCCTGTGTCTGGTGGGATAATGCTCAGGATGTGTTAAGTAGCCACAACCCAAAGCCAGAAAAGTAAGACTTCGTACCATGCTAACCCCCACAAGAAAAATGCAAATCCTTCCTGATCTCAGTCATGTTCTACCTATCCCCCAAAAAAGTTAGAAACCTGAGTTGCAGGGGTGGGATAGAGGGTGGAGTAAAAGACTAGAAAAATTCAAAAGTTGAAAATAAGAAAATGTTCTCTTAAAGCAAACTAAATACTGCTATTTCTCTTATCTTAACCAATGGAGAAACAAGATCTGGAGAAAAGGGAATAGGTGGGGACTAGCATTGCCCTACATGAAAGGTTCTTGGGTTTTGCCCCTAACCTCTTCACATACTTTCTGTCGTTCATTCAAAATCTGGCTTTCTAATTAACATGAGAATCATGAAAAAACATATCCAATGATTTGACATGCGAAATTAAGATTATAGAAGTGCTTCATTTTGGTTGATTGGTATGGACTGTGTAATTAGAGGGCTCAATAATTAAATCAGCTAAAGTATACTTGCATAAAGAAAGTGAGTTCTTATGATAGACTATATATGCAATTAAAGTACCTCCTTGATAGGCATACATTTGCATATTAGTTAAATTGTTATTATATCATAATAAAGTTCTGTTTTATATAGAAAAAGTTAAACAATTGAATTTTATAATTTAGGTAATGCTAAAGAATATTTCTTTTTTAAAACTATCTGCAGGAGAAAAATATCTTTTATAACCAATACAATTATGATTATTAAAGTTCATTAAGTTATTTTCCTGCTTATTTCACTGTGATGCTTGGTGGTTTTAAAATAGCAATGTCATTTATTTTACCAGAATCATATATATAGCTTAATAGCTTACAGGATAGAAAAAAATTCTCTCAGACTGATAGAGACATGATGAAATTAATGTAGACTAACTCCAAGAATTTGTTTAGCATGCATTTTATCTGATTACTGAGTGCATGTGAAATTAAGTAATTATTTGTTTGTAATGGACAATAAAGACAATGCATAAAAACCGTAGTTATTAAAATGCAATGATTCTGTGTATTCATTTTTCTTAAAATTGGAAGAGGATTTCAAAACATCTCCCTTTTTTCATTATATAGAAATGCAGAACATCCTTGGGCCTTAATATCCTGTAGGCTTGTTGTGGTGCAGGGAATTAACTAGTGTTTTTAGGCTCTGACAACACAGCTATGTTTAGAATGCAGCAAGTGTAGTAAAAATTGAAATAAATACTATGCAGTTAAAGTAAAAAAACCCACAAGTGTTTGATTTAAATTCTAAGATGATGCCCTTTATATCAGAAATTGGCAATTAAAAATTTTATTTTTAGGTGCGTATCCATACAGATGACATCTATGAATAAAAGACATTACACTTTTTGAATAGCTTTATCCCTTATGACTACATATGCCCCTATACTGGTTTCTGAGGAACCATGACTACAGGGAAGAGGGCTGAGTGATGGTTTTTCTCATTTTCTTCTTGTAGCCCTTAGAGTTTAGAAAAAAGAAAAAAAGAGATGACCGCATGTTTGTTTGACAGATTAACTCTCACCAGTTCTGGAAAGTATGCGCTTAGTGTGTCCAACACACAGTGATATCTGAGCTCTGATTTTCATACTTGGCTGTATTTTAATAGACAAGAATCCCTGGCATACCAGCATCTGCTGGAGGCTGGAAGTGAGTCACACATAGCAACCACAATCTTCCTATGTTGCATGGGACTCTTAATGATGATGGAGTAGTGAAAAGCAGCTAGAGAATCTTTCTATGCAGCTGGATTAGGTAGATGAAGTATGTGTAAAGTGTATATATTTCATTTAAAAATTGGTTTAATCTCAGTAAATTTATGTCTTACCTGTGGTGACATTTTGGGTTTTGTAGCCTTTAGTAATTGGATATAACTTAGCAAGATCTTCTCAATGGTAGATCTTTAAGACTGAGATCCCTTGTTGATTTCTTCAGGATCTGTTTGTTGTTTGTGGGAGCTGGTATGTATATGGGATATATCTTTTAGTGTCATGGTTCTTTGAGCCAATCTGTATCTAAGGTTGATGAAGAAAATAGTGGTAGTAATGATTTTAATATAAGGCCTAGAATTTCCATCCTAGTTGTGATTTGTTGTAATTCCTATGGGTGGTGTAAGCTCTTGAACATTCATGCCATATAAAGTAGAGTTTTTCCATTTCTTTGCTCATACCTATTTTCCTTTCTATGGAACAGTAGCTGATTTTTTTTTTTAAGAAACAGGTTTACCCATTTTCTGTTGTCACTGTGTGGTGTGGCAAATAGTACATGATCAGTGAGAAGGAACCTCCTTCTTCCACTAAGAATTTCTTTTTTTAAAATTTAGCCACTTTCCCTAATAATGTGACATTTGTGGCAATATATGGCATATATATATATGTGGCAAGTCTCCATGTGTTTCTCAAGGGCAGAACTTCAGACCTTTTCTGATGAAACTAAGCAAACTTATTTTGTTACATTTAATTGTGTTTTATTATTAAAAATAGATGGAAAACAATAGCAATTCTAGATTATCTGCTTTTCACAACTATTTGCACAAGAACTATATTGGTGATTTAGAATCTTTAGAGTCACTAAGCTAAATATTAGAACTAGAATGTCATCTTGCTTTTAGTTAATTTTACTCAGAGACTAAGAGAAATATCAGAGTTATTTTCTCATGCCATTGATCACATACATGTACCTTGGTGGTGACGAGAAACAGCACAGATATGTGCAGTGTGTGTTCAGAATATGGTTATCCAATGATAGTTTAAATCAAATACACTAAACTGTTGGAGTATAATGGGTAAAAAAGTGAATTTTTTAGTAGTTTAGTTACATCTTTTTTTTCAACTTGCAGATCTAGAAAATGAATTAAAAGATCACTGAAACATACAATATCCTTACTGATTAAAACCCAAACAAAGTAATTAGGAATGCAATAAATGTTTTCCCTCTCATCTGTAATTTGACTGCCAAGAACTCTGGGTGCACATTAGGTTTGTTTTTTTTTTAAATGTAAAGCTATCTTTACATCAATAAGTTGGGGACAGAAAAGATCATGTGCATAATGACTTACTGGAGGAGGAGCTGTTTTAGAGGCTTTCACATAGTTCCCATTACTAAGGAAACCACTTACTTTGTCTGTGCATGTTTTGAATAGATCTCTCATTTGAAGTCTGGTGCTCAGATACTGAGGATTGCATTATAGCACTGAGAAAGAGGCAAAGGAAACAAAAGAGGCATAAAACCATTCCATCTTTAAGGAGCAGAGAGTATTGTATTACGGACTTATAAAATTGCACATATCTCTATATATCTGAGATGTTTGTGTATATATGTATGCATTTTGATTGCTTCATTCCTACAGAAAAGCAACATGAAAATATTAATAAGTAAAGCAGGGAAAGTAGGTGTTGATTTGTCCTGCACTCATGCCTCAATTGTAAGAATGCTTTAGAAATCTGTTGTACCATTTAGTAACAACAAATAAGAGTTCTGATTTTCATTTGCTGAAATGAAACAGGGTAGTTATCAGATAGTTTTTCTAACAAACAGGATAGAAAACTGAAAGTAAAGATGGAAATTCCCATTTTTAAGGCCTACTAAGCCTTGGTCACATGGTAGGGTCATGTGACAACAAAACCAGCACTACAAAAAGTTAATTTCCCTTTTTTTTTGTGTGTTAATGTCAATTTATTTTGGAATGGAGTGACTTAAGTGATTAGCCATTGCTATCTGATGTCTGATGAATAATTATTCTTAATATATGTTGCATAGTTCATGAGCCATTTTGGGTGACAAGAGTTTAATTTTAAAGCTAATATGCCTCGAAGAGATTTATGTGTGTGTTTGTGTGCACAATTAAGAAACATCCTGTCCCTAGAGATTTTTTCTTTCACTCCTTGACTGTTAAATGTGGGGGAGAATGACAGCTGTGGTAAAGCTGAGATGTCCTTGTCTTGACTGAGTTGAACACTTTTGGGTAAAGCAAAATAAATGTCTTTAGATTACATAGAGATATCAGAACTCATTTGTCTCAGCTGAAAAATATCAATTTTTAATATTTCTGAATATTTGTTTTGTTTCACTACTGTGCTGGCTATGTTTGCTTCTACTTCACAACATGTCTCAAGGAACACTAAAAGCACTGCTGTTCATTATCCTTAAATTTATGCTTGCAGCAAGAAATACGATCTTCAGTATTTCTTAATACTACCATTTCCTTTATGGTGTAACTGTTGTCCAAAAGAGTATATTCAGTCTCTAATTCCTATCAGTATTATTACAAAAGAAATGAAATCAATATTTTTCTAATAAAATAACTGGAATAGATACCCTCAGAGAAAGCTAACATCTATTTGGATACAAGAGTATCAGTTTACCTGGTGAGGACCAGGACCATTTGATACTGAGAGATAATGAAGAGTTAATAATTTAATTTTTAATTATAGTTACCAGAGAACAGGGATTAACATTTTTAAATAATTTAAACATTTGGTAATTATCTAAAAATATAATATAAAATGGAGTAGATAATATAAATAATTGTTTAGTACCAAGTAAAGTTTATGCTGATATCACTGTGAGGAGGAGGCAAAAATCAGGTAGAACAGGAGAAAGAGGGTGGTTTTCCCACAATAAGCAGCTCAGAGGAACAGGAATATCATTCAGAAAAGCTGTTTGAACTTTAATAATAGAAATGGGATTACACTCTAAGTAGTCGACAATGAAAGGTCATTTGGAGCCAATAACATGTAATTCTGCTGTAAATTGTGGGCTTATTAGAAATAACTGAGGAGGAGAACCTACCTCTGTATTACAGGTTGATTAAGAGGTATGAGCTCACAGCGTGGCACAGCCATGAAAAAATGGAAGTATACCCTAGGATGCACCAGGAAAGATGTTCTAGGAGTAAGGAATTAGTACCACTTTGGACGCTTCATTTACAATAATTAATTCAGTTGTGATTTTGTGCCTGGGAAACATTCTGAACTCAAACTGGAACACATTTCATTAAATACTCTTCAGATGCCAGCAGAGCCCACATTACAGAGGGGTTTATAAAACCTTGCCTTGTATAGTGTAAGAGAGTTGGGGAGAAAATAAGATTCTTGATGATAAATCGAAGCTGCTGGTACACAATGAGGTAAAGGTAGCAGAAGAACAAAATTTGTGTGTGACTGTGATTAAATCTAAGTCTGGAGATTAGGAACGTTTTGTGGTTTGTTTTTTCCCTTCATGTTTGAGTCATCACATCCTGGGATAAATTTCCAGTGGAAATAGTTTGAGTAGAAAATCTAAACCAAGAGCAAACTGAAACAACCACAACCCAGATGAAATTAATCACCAGCAAATAAACCCAAACCCCTTTAAAGTTACTGATTGGTATATTTATAAAAGAGGTGTGTTTATAAAAACTGACTTAATGCTTACAGAAGAAGCTAGACTTAACATTTTAAGAAGATCTATCCAGTCCTTTGCTTCTCAGAGGTAAAGCCTACTTAGCAGATTTCTGTATAAATTCAGTCTTCATCTGTATATCCTAAAATCTATTAAGCTCGTTTTGATAAACTTGAATATTTGTGAGCAGGGGAATTTCTAACACAGCAACTGGTGGGAATACTCATTTTTCAATATTAAAACAGTTTTTCTCAATATTTACCCAGGTAAGTATAAATAAAGCAAATATAAGTTTAGTAATTTACATTTCCTTCAGATTATAAAATAGTGGTTTACCTATTCTATGTGCACATAGCTGAGTGGCACTGAAGAAAGTTCAGAATTAAAAAGGGAGCTAGTATCCATATTATAGTCTTTGATATCCACTTTTCTAGATAGTTCTGGAAGCAGTAATTGTTTTAATGATGTTCTCTGAAATAAATTGTCAGGCCTTAGATTTTACCCAAAGTTTTGTTCCCATCTGCAACTTTGATAACTAAATAGAAACCTCACTCTGTTGGTCAGGTACTGTTTTCAATTTCTTTAACTTTTTTTTTATTTATTTTTGTGTTAGTGTGATGGATAATCTAAGTTCAGCTACTAGAAAGTTGCAAAAAGCCTTACATGCACAAAAAAATTGCATAAAAGCCTCCCTATCATCTATGCAAAATCCTAAAGCACCAAAACTGCCTAACTTTTTTTAGTGTGATCTTTTAGCACTCCTAATTTTGCTGACACCTACTTTTAGTATGAGTAGCTGTAAGAAATAGCTGCAATAAATCCACTTTTTAGCTACATCTGTATTTCTTCCTTGGGCCCTAGGTTGAATTTCTCTTTAGCTAATAGGCCATCGATATGTTCAGCCATCTCCTGAAGTGCCTTTAATAGGCAGGTACATTAACTCATTTCATAGTTTCCTACAGAGGGTTATTCATCAACGTAACAAACTTGATGATGGAAGAGCATATTTTTCTCATTACTGCTAATTTGAATGTTATGCCATATAGGCTTTCCAGAACCAGAACACAGATAGTTATGGCCTTAATGAAATAGTAATAACATTCAAACTGGAAACCCAAGAAGTTAAAATGCATGGATCGAAGAGGGAGAAATCAAACTGCTGATTCATTCTCATATTTTTCTAACTGTACTCTTAGGCCACATATTTTTGTCATGGCTGCTGTTATGTCAAATGGAGAATATTGAGCTGAACATAAAGGAGACTCAATATTGCTATTTAAAAATGTGCCTCAGGAGTAACCTAAATGGTGAATAATTTGGTATGTCAGGCAGGAGCACTAACTTTTGACCAGGAGTGGAGATCCTAGTAATTCCATTAATTCCACTAACCCCTCCTGAGACAGTCCTGGTTCTGGGTATGAGTGCAACTACTTTTGGAGAGCAGCCAAACTCTTCATTGCTGCCTACACTGAATTTCAAAGCCTTTAATGGAACATTCCTAATTGACCTAACTATAAATTACCTTAGGCTTGGAATCTCACTTTCCAGATTCATCTTCCATGTGCTTGGTCTTCCCATCTCCCCCCAATTTTTACAAAAAGCAGTTCACCTTTCTTTTCTCTGAACTATTCCCCACTCATTGCTGAGGTCTTTGTCCTTGCTAGCTTCTGTCCAGAGAGATGGAGATTTCAGTCCTCTGCTTCCTCTTTGAAGAAAGCTTCCTCTTATGCAACACACACTTCCAAGGATATCAGAGGGAGGGCTGACATTCACTTCTTGCATGTAATCTATTCCTTCCTTTGGTTGTGGCAGAAAGCCTTCTATAATCTTGGCTTAAAGACTGCTCTGAAGTGGTCTGCTTTTGTAGGGCTCAACACAATGCCAGTCTGACCCTATGACATAGCTGTTAGCCCAAGACCTGCTTAGTAGGCTCTGCTCCTGTGGATTTCCTGTCTTTCCAAAACGGAAGGCACATGGGGCAAGCAGCAGAAACACTTGTGGGTAGGACAAGTGCTACCTGAGCAATAGCTGCCCCTCACTGAAATGCTCCTGGAGTTGGCTGCTGCAACCCCATTTCTCAGTTTAAATTGTGAAAAGGTAAAATAATGGGTGCAGTCCATTTTTCTTCTTTTAAATGGAAAAGAGATGAAGCAAGGTATATATGTCATGGGTAAATGCTTTGAAAGCTTGTAAGGCAAATAAATTGAAAGGTCAGTATTCTGGCTTGGATGAACTGTTGAGGGAAACTTTTACTTGGCATATGCCAGTATGACTTTTTCTTTGCCTATGATCAGCACAACTATACTCTGAGGTTTCTAGGGTGCTAATGGCACCAAATATCTAGTGTCTCTCTATGGAAGCCTGTAGTCCTCTGCCTTGGATAAATTTTGGCTCTATAAAGCTTGGAGATCTATTTTCAGAATTTACTAAACCCCATTTAAATATTTATTTATAAATTGGCCTGACATCTTCAGTATATTTATGGTCAACACCTATTTCTGTTCTTTAAATAAATGGTCTGCAGCTTGCAATTTTTAAAACGAGTCTAAATTTTATGATCTTAGCTAAGGAGAAGTGCAGTATGAATTATTATCCTTATTCTTTAGTTTTTATCGTTCTGTGTTACCCTAAGTGGGCAAAGGCTTTTTAAAGCAAATCCAAATAACAACGAATTAGCCTTTTTTTCCCCCCTTTCTCTTAACACACAAATCACTAAAGAGTTAAGACATGGCAATTAATTGACTTTAACACCAGCAACAGGCAGGGTCCAAAAAAGTGCAGAATTTAAAATCAAGTGTCCCAACACAGAAGCTCTCTCTTGCATAGGTTTGTAACTGTGAATTACTAGTTTAGCCTATATTAGTTTGAGTGTAAATGTGTCACAACCTTTAAATAGTATGATTAATCAACTCTTTCAGAAGAGTTCTAGTATTAGAGAGCTTTATAATACCCAGCAAATCTTTTTGTTCTCAGAACCATACTTCTATTATTTTACCTGTGTGTAAATCCTGTGAATATTAAAATCTTCATAGGCTTTTTGAAGGGTTTAAAGAAAGAGAGAAACTGCTTTTAAACAATGAAAGGCTATAGGTCTTTAGTTTTGAAATCATTCAATAGGCTCTAAAAACACATACCTCACCTTTAATACCATGTAATTCTGTATTTCAGTAGTACAGTGGGATAATGCACTGGCTCTCTAAAGAGCTTGTGGAAATGAAATATTTAGCATCAGCATCATGGGGCTTATTTGGTAGCTCATTTGCAGTAATTTATTGATAACATCTCAGGGAAGCATGAAATCATTCTCACTTTCATTGACAAATCATTCCAAAATATACTTGTAGGGAGTGAGATAGATGTTGTAATAAAATGTCTTGCATTATGGAGTTCAGAACTAAAGTTTTATAAATAGAAATTTTCTACTGGTTTTCTTGAAGACATGACAAATGTAAAATGGTGGCTTTCATGATAGCAATTGCTGCATATGCCTTGGACTTTTTTCCCAGGACTATTGTAAACTATTTATATGCTTGGAAAGCAAATTACCCATAAACTAAAAAAGAAAAATAATAATAGTGAGGTACATGTATAAGTGAGGAACATAGATACATATATAAATTAGGAACTTCTAAATATATATAAGTGAAAACTGACACAAAGTGTTGGTTTTGGTGAAGAGAGTTTGTGTCACACTGCTTTCAGAGTGATCAGAATTTCATCTCTTGTTTCAGAAATATTAGTACAAAATATTTTAGAAAGAGGAATAGAAGAAATAAGTTATTTTTGAGATATGCAACTCATTAACATTTAATTTTCTGTATATATTCCTGGATGGAATCTGCCATAATGCTGTTTCTGTCCTGCTTTTTGTCTATGTGCATCCATGTCTGTGTGCATATGCATTTTTAGTGAATTTGGTTTTAGATGGCACAAGTGTATCTGCAGAGGAGATGATCCCAGTACTTAACTGGAGTTTTAAATTACAAAAAGCTCTGAAAATATTTTAAGTTGCAATGGAAGAACAACAACATTTTCACTGGCGAAACTTCCCTTGATTGCTGTTTGCACAATTTCCTGCAAGAGTAATTGTAGGGCACATGCTCCCCAAAGGTAGATTGCTGCCTTTAAGCACAAATAAAAATATATCTTTTCAAAAGGATGTAAGGTGGCTCAGGAGGAGATAAATTTGTTAAGTCTTCATCCATTTCACAGATTCATAACAGTACTTTGCACGTAACAGAAGACTTGGTTGAGAGTACAACAAATTCATCTGCCAGGTTGACTAAACTAACTTTGTTATGCCTAGAAGTTCCTTCCTTTACCTT
The DNA here is from genome assembly GCF_000695815.1 of Acanthisitta chloris. Taxonomy (NCBI): domain Eukaryota; kingdom Metazoa; phylum Chordata; class Aves; order Passeriformes; family Acanthisittidae; genus Acanthisitta; species Acanthisitta chloris. Next base: position 9,726 of record NW_008684330.1, on the reverse strand, counting down.
TGCTGATTACTGTTTCATCTATTGTCTGCTTCTGTACTAGTGTTTGTCATATATTGTCTGTTTTCTGTCATTTCTTCCAAACAAAGAACATTTATATGCTGGCTAAGAATATGTTCTGGTACTTCTAATACTTCTTTTGAAAACAGAAGTTAATTGTAACTGCTCCTTGTGTGTTTATCTGTTTTGAAGTAGTGCTGATTGGAGTGGAGTCTGCAAGGTGTACAGATTCTAGCCTTCAAGAAAACACCACTTACTCTTTTTAATAACTTTTCTATATTGCCAAAAGGTTAATTGTGTCAGGACCTGTTTTCCATTCTCAAGTCATGTAATAACTGTGGGACATTTTCTCAGCTGCTATCCTGGAGATAAACATAGAGTTCTATCACAAGTCTCACTCTACTGTCTTCTCTCCTCATTAAACTTTCATGATTTTTAGAAGCAGAAGTTTGTCTTTATACAAGTAAGTAATTAAGTCATAAATATTTGTACAAGACACCTCATTTAAGGATATATTTCTATATCAGCAAGTATGCCTGTACTCTAATATGACAAGATGGCAAATGTCTATTTCAGTGCTGCAGGGTGATGTCCCAGTGTATTTCTTTTTCTGTTTTGGGCTTCTTCTGAAGTAGAGGTGTAATTTTCCCTGAACTTTTCTAATTGACCCACAGGTCACTCAAAATTACCATAAGCTCACATTGTGAAATCTGGCTGAGTAAATGATTTAAATCATCCCAACTTCTAAATACCTTTCAAGCATTTAAATTGGTATATTGTTTTTAACACTGAGTAGCATTGACTTGGTTTATATCCAGCAACTCAAATTCATTGTTCAGTTCTTTGTTTTCAATACTACTGATTCTTAGTTTCTATTACAACCTATTGATAAAACAGCTGAAAAGGAGAAGCGATGCAAAAGAAAAGAGCCGCATGGTTTTGCCTTCATGCCTCTCTTCTCCTTGCTGTGTGTTCCTGTGGGATGGCACATGTGCCTGCAGTCACTTGGAGTGTCTCAGGCAGTTGTTGGCTCTGAGGTGAGTGCAAGCAGTTCACAAAGGGGCTAAGCAGTGTCTGGTGTAGGAGAGCATGGCTGGGAGCAGTGAAGAGGAACAGTAATAGCAAGGAAAGGGACAAGGAGAAAAAGATCTGGTCCTCTGAGTGCAGCAAGCACTTAACAGTCTGGTATTGAGCTGTAAAACAACCTTTTCAGGTAAAGTTGGTGGTTACATTTTTTTTCAACCTTCTGCCATCAGCAGCAGCATTTCCCACCCCCTTCATGACCCCTTCTCCTCTGACCCTTTGCTCATCCTTGTCAGTATACTGATAGTTGACACTGGCAACAGGTGAATGGTGATCGCTGTTCTTAGCATCCTGAAGCAGTGCCATAAGTGATGGATCCAACAAGTGCTGGAGCCAGGAAAAGATATAGGCTGATAGCAAAAGAGAAGATTGTGGCAATCAGCTGTTAGACAGGCTGAGGCTAGTGGAGAACTACAGGGTAATGTCTCAAGAGCAGGCTGATGTGTCTGTGGATTAAATTGTGGTTGAAAGAAGCACATTGTCCTTTCCTGGGCTTGTTTTCACCCTGAGGTTGACTGTTGGCAGAAGAATTTATATTATAAACTGGATAGGGGAGCCAATATGGCAGAAAAGCACCCACTCTTTTCCCCACTCTTGGATTAGTTTAATTCAGATCAGTGCTACTGCTGAGAGAAATTTGTATTGAACTGTGGCCTAACTTGGGCACAATAGGAAATATTTCTCTGAGAACAAAAATAAAGGCTGGGAAACTGGCTGATAGAAAAAGATGTGAAAGTCAGATAGAAAAGTCAGAGCAGCAAGGGTGAGCGAAATAAAATTGTGTAGTACAAAGTCTAATTAGGAACTAATACGATTTTTCTGTTATAAGCTGGGAGTTATAATTGAAAGTGTCAGAGGAAGAGAGAGATCTTGCTTTATTAGTCTCAGGGTGACTAAAGCCATGAATGTGACATGGCAATGAAAAAAGACAAGTGTAAGGACATATCAGGATGTATTACAGTATTTTCAGAAGTGAAAAGAAAATATTAAAGGCAATGGACATGGTACTGGTGGGATCTCATCTGAAATTCTGTTTGAGGTTGTATATATATTATTTAATCAAAACATGAATTCTAAAAGGAAGAAGTGCAAGTGCAACTAGAAATGTTGGAGGGTGGAGGTAAAGTGTGAAAATACCTCTTTCATTGAGGAAGGCAATTGGATATAATCTACTAATTATTACATTTTGTGAGGCTCAGGTTCATTTCCTAAGTCATGAATGATTGATTTGCTGAGCGAAAGTTGTGTATTGCAGTATTTTCCTCTCTTAAGTCTTCAAAGCACAAAAAGTCAGGCTATACAAGGACATCTACAATGAGAAATGTAGTCTTCTTTAAGGGCTGCAAACAAAAAAATTCAGTTTGTTCAGTAGTTCGTAGCATCTATACAACTGTTAAGATAAACAGTACATCTGTTTTCTATTAAAAATAACACTAAAAATTAATTACACTTAAAACTAAATGGAAATGCATGTTTCCTTTGATGTCATCTACTTTTTTGTTTGATTACACCTCTACACACAAAAAGAAATCTTTACTACAGATATCTTTCCATAAATATTTTTGCATTGGTGATAGAGATGTTGATATTTTCTGTTAGAAAAAAAGATGAGATAGTAGTGTCCACTAAATGGTTCCCTCCCTAAGATAGGTATGTGTACTATTGCTTTCAGAGAATTGACCAGCTTAATAATATATCAATGAAATACATAAATTCTTCTAAAAATTTCCTTTAAAAAGTAAAGATGCTTTGCATACTTTCTGCATTTCAAAGTTTCAATCAGACCATACATAGTCTAAGGTTTTATTTATAGTGAAAATGCTTCTCATATTTATTTTTGTAAATATACACTCATTTCAAAAACCATCATTGCATCTTCATCACTCTAGCTTTGCAGAGAGTGGTTTGTATCAAGTATCTTCATAGTCAGCTTCAGGTATGACAATATATGTGAAAGCTGGGAATTTCTGTAGTTGCTAAGTACATCCTATTCTTGTTTCTATTAAATTATAGAGGAGTTGAATGCATCAGTTCTCTAAGCACTCTGTATTGGAACAGTTTTGTGGGCATAAAAGGAATAATGCATGTTTTTAATTGGCTCTAACTCCACAAGGCACTTAGGCTCAATTCAGGAAGGTATTCCTAGCCAAGAGAATCCTTTAGCACATGCTTAAATGCTTTGCTGAAGCATGGCCAGTTAGAGCAGATTGTGTCATGAGTAATAGTCTACTCTTGCTTACATTCATCTGCCTTCTCTGCAGCTGATGGGTTTGCTTAATGCAGCTACTGCTACAAACCTAGTATGCAGGTAGAGTCTTTTACAAAGCAGTTCCTTTAACTCATAGCCCTTCATGCTGTCTTCATTTAGTTCAGGGGCCCCAGTCCTCATTCTGGACCTCTATGAATGCATAGTAATAGTCATGGGAATAGTTTAATTTTTTTCCCCTTGGTACAATGCATTTAATTTTTTTAATTAAATATTTTATTAAAGGTGTCTTTCTGTATTTATAATATATTTTGGCAACACAGTGAGGTTACTTTGTGATGAGCATTAGTTTATGTTAAGTATTCAAAAACTCAGAGCTAATTTTTAATTAAACATCAATGCTGGCCAATATTGTGTCTCTGGAGGTTAGACAAGAGAGGTGGGTCCATTCCAGACTGAGGTCTGACTCACAGTTCCATAGTGGGAATGAAAGATAATATTGACTATAATGTTTGCATATAGTATAATAAACCCTTTGTATACATTTTCAGGGTTTGTTTATAAGCACAGAAGTGCAAATACAACTCTCTGTCCATAGAGACTTGAGGCCTGGTCTTGGAAAAGAATTAACTTGAAAATTATTTTTGTCATGTTCTTCCTTTGTTTTATAAGTGTTGTCAGTACTGCACCTGTCATAATTATTTGTTAGAGATTTTGGTTCATTAGATTAAAAAGCAAGAGCTATGTTATGCCAAAAATTAATAGTTTGTTTATAACATTCTGTTTTTACTCTTTCTCACTTGTGAACATTCTCTTGCTTGTTTCTCTTGAAAAAGGTAATATACCAGAACAGGTGAAAAAGCAAGTGTTCACAATGGTTTTCTGACCTCTTAAATTTTCTATCTGTTGTCAAGAATGCTGTACGATGTATAAGTGGCATTTAATTCTAACTGTAATATTCTCATTAAGTAAGGAATAAATATAATTATAGTCATTTCAATGCAATCTAATAGATAGATGGGCTTCACTAGGACACGTGGGTTCAGTCTCTTGGTGATATATTTTTCTACACAGTCTTTGTCCTTTTCCTTTTGTCCTTATCGGTTTCAACAGTGTAGATGTAAGCTTATTAACTGTGATGTGCCAAAAATCCTAACAGTAGCAATTGAATTTTGTCCTTATTATTTTCTAGCATAGGATCTTCTAATTTTACTAATTTTTACTCTTCTAGTGTTACTATTACTCTTCTGATTGAGAACTTTTCATTCTCTGTCTCCTGAAAGGCCCTTTGGCCATCACATCAACCCATATGCTTTATACCATAAATTCATGTGGCACTTTGAATATGATACATTGCAATAAAATCTTCTGCTAGTACTGGTCGTCCCTATCAGAAAAAGTAAAACCCCAGTGATTTGTCTCATCCTTATGCATTACACTGTAAATTAATTTTTTTATGTGTTTGTGTCATGATTTTACCCCAGCTGTCAGCTCAGCCCCATGCAGCTGCTCACTCACTTCCCTCACAGTGGGATGAGGGAGCAAATCGGAAGGGTAAAGGTAAGAAAACTCATGGGTTGAGATAAAGGCAGTTTAACAGGTAAAGTAGAAGCCAGCCAGGTTTCACCCCAGCCAGCAACCAAATCTCATATAGCTACTCACTCACTCCCCCACCAACAGGATGGAGGAGAAAATCAGAAGGGGAAAAGCTAAGTGGATTGACATAAAGACGGTTTAACAGTGAAAGCAAAAGGAGAACAAGGAATGAATTCGTTGCTTCCCATGGGCAGGACGTGTTCAGCCATCTCAGGGACTGCAGGGCACCATCTCATGGAATGGTTACTCAGGAAGACAAAGGCCATCACTCCAAAAGCTTCCCCTACCTTCTTCCCACTTTATACACTGAGCATGCAGTCATATGGTATGGAAGATCCCTTTAGCCTGTTTGGGTCACCTGTTCTGGCTGTGTCTCCCGCCAAGTTCCCACGTACCCCCAACTTCCCTGCCAGCATGGCAGTATGAAAAGCAGAAAAGGCCTTGGCTCTGTGTAAGCTCTGCTCAGCAGTAACAAAAATACCTCTACATTACCAACCACTTGTTCAGCACAAATCCAAAACAGAGCCCCATGCTAGCCAAGCCTACCCCAGCCAAAGCTAGCACAGATGCAAGCAAAGCAGAATGGGATTAATTCACCACTGCTCACTGGCAGGCAGGTGTCCAGCCATCCCTAGGAAACCAGGGATCCATCATGCATGACAGTGTCTGTGGAAGACAAACATCATCACTCTGAACATGTCCTGCTTCCTACTTCTGCCTCCACCTTTATAAGCTGAGCATGACATCATATGGTTTGGGATAGCTCTTGGTCAGTTTGGGTCAACTGTCCCAGCTATGTCTCCTTGTGCACTCCCAGAATTCTCACTGATAGGGTGAGATGAGGAGGAGAAAAAGCCTTGATTCTGTATAAGCTCTACTCGGGAATAGTTAAAATATTCCTGTGTTATCAACATTTTTTCCAGCACAAATTCAAAACACAGCCCCCTACCAGCTACTGTGGAGAATGTTAACTCTATCCCAGCCAAAGCTGGCACAGTACATGAGAAAGAAATGTTCTATTAGAAGGAAAAGCTCTCAGATTGTGTCATAATACCTGCTTATTTTATTGTAAGTGATGTTTGATTTAGCTTCAGGAATGCTGACCTATATATATTTGCATGGTGGTGTGAGGAAAGGGTCTCAAATGAATACTAAGGTTTTTTGTAGAATGTCTGCACAACTTCCACATGTAAAATTTTATAGTGGTGTTTTCATTAGTTGTCTTTGAATGTAAAACTACTGGAAATTGCTTGTGACTGGGGTGACATCATGAATTAGAAAAGACATGAATTTAATCCGTTGTAGAAACAGCTGTGTCTGGTATTTTAATATGTTTTTGAAGAGAAACAAAGGAAGGCTAATTAATGTGTTTATGTAAATTCTACAGATTGCAGTGTTTAGCCACATTCAGATTTTCTTTACCATGGAAGCAAAATCTTGGTTGTCCTGTCCATTTTGGTTGCAATAATTTAGGTCCTACCCAAACATATAATTAAAAACTGTGACAGCTCTGGTTGCTAAAAACAAAAGCAATTAAATAAGAGACCGATGAGAAGAATATTCTGACAAAATAATTTTATCCTAAATGAAGAAAGATTTCAGTTCAGATGGTGATAAGTAATTGAATTGCAAAACACAGTGCCACATTATCATGACCGTAAACCACTAATTTTTTTTCCATAGTAACTGAACAAATTCTTCAAGTTGATAACACTGATAAATACAGATGTGCCACTAAGAAGCATACTTGGCTGTATGGAAGCAGTGATAAGCTCCGTTTGCTTTTTCAAAAGTCTTGTCCTCCCATTTTGATTTCATATTTCTAGTGGTGGTAGTAATAGAGACTGAGACGCTGGAAATAAGAACTCAGTGACCACCTGCATTATTGCTACCATGCTCAGCAGACTTAGAGCATTGGTCAAATTTCCTTATATCCACTGTGTGATGTGTCAGCTCACACACAGTTCATGTTCTTAATCAATTTGGACCTTTAAATTTTTAATCTATAACATAGAAGAATATTTTGTTCGAGTTTGCTCTGCAAATTGCTGTCTAAGACATATATAATTTAAAGCATTCCTAATTATATTATTACTGGTCTAGCTTTTATTAAAATCAATGCTAAATGCTATATAATTATATATATATAGTTATATAGAGGAAGCAAAATATTAAATTGAAACAATTTAGTTCTAAGGTTCACTTTTCACTAGAGTTGAAATGGAACAAAACAGTCCATAGAAACTCAGTCAAAGCCAAGCAAATGCTCAAAAAATGAAGTTTTGCAAAGATAGTAATAGTAACTGTGTTATGGATTTCTTAAGTCAGAATATTTATACAATAAAAATAACAATAGAGAAGATTTTTTAACACAGATAGTTTGGGTCAAATATGATAAATTCAAACCAGCCATATATGTTTTTTGACTTTTTTATATAGCTGTTAGTTATCCTGTATTTAAAAATACCACAGTGAGATCAAAAACTATCCATGTCTCCTACAACAGAGCTAGAGATCACTACATCTTACTTTGTTCCTAGATGTACCATCCACTTGAGAAATCCTTCTAAGAATGATCTCACTACTTATGTTTAATTGTGAGATGTTGTTCATCTCAAGGCACGTGTCTGAATTCATTGTAGTTATTTGGTCTTTTTGCTGATATTCTAGACAATATCCTATTTTTACTGTCTTATCCTGTTTTTCATTCCAAGATGCTCCAAATCAGATATAATAAATCAGTATTGTTCAAAAGACAGAAAACTGACAAGAACTAGATCTTCTATCCGGGTTATGATTTCTCCCTTCTCAATAGATAATTGAAAAGTGTTGCTGTTAAACTGGAGTGAGGAACCCCTGGGTTAAAGCGGTTTTACTGTAGCCCAGTGAAGCCATTCATTGTGTGTTGTTAAATGTGCACTTGTGCTGACTTCATGTTGCTAAAAGTAGGAGTTTTGCTGTTGGGTTTTGCACGTGAAAATGACGTGGCAGTTGCAATGCATTACTTTAAGTCAGAATATTTATACAATAAAAATAACAATATAGAAGATTATGAGGGAGAGGAAATAGTTTTCCTGACAGAGGGATCAGTGACATTGGATCAGCCTTGGGCGTGGGGCAATTCAGTTGCCAGTTGAAATTAGGCCAAAGAAAGAAACAAATACAAAAAATTGCAATGAGATGAAATTTTCTTTTGCAGAGTGTTAAATTTTCATGAAGTGAAAAATCAATATGTAGAGGAACGTTAATTTTATTGCAATCTAAAACTTTAACGGAGTGAGAGAGCTTGGCTTAATGCAGCCTTTCTTGGAATAAAGACAGTTGGGATGAGTGTGCTCTAGTCCTCAGAGCTGCTTCTTTCCCATGTGTGTGCCATATTTAAGTTTTGCCTATTACTGCAAATTGCCACTTCATTGATTCTTGCTGATACTAAAGATCCATAAATGACATCTCATTTCACTCTAAAATTGAAATGCCTTTAGATCATTTTGCATCAGAAGCTGTAAAGATAAGTTTTAGATGCTAAATGTGACATTATAAAGTAGAATTTAAGTGGTTTAAACCTCCATAGATTTTAATAATGTAATTATTCACTTTCGTTTTTGCTTGAAATACAGAAATCTTTAAGTAGATATAAGATCAATCACATAGTGGATCAATGTATGGTAATGGTCATATTTGAGTAAACCATGTGTTTTCTGTCTGCTAAAGACTGTGTTGTTCAGATCTGGCTTTGCAGCAAATCATTTGCAATTTATCTACTATCAGGCTAATACTGTTCAGGGTCTATTCCACAGGTAGTTGCTGATGTGCATTTTTATTCCTGTGTGCTATAAAAGATCTCCGGAATTCTGCACAGGATTAGAAATGTTTCTGATACTAACTCTTAGGAGGTGTGAGCTATTAAACAGAACTGTGAAACATCAATTGTAAGAGATTGGTTGACAAACAAGGTTGATAAAATATTTTAAGGAATGAAAAAACCACCCTAATTTCATCTAATGTATCCATCAATGATATATGCTTCTTGAAGAGGAAAAAATTGTTTGAATTATCAGACATCTCTGAGAACTCTCATCTACTTATTTGGTATGAATTCATGTAATCTGCGTTTGGCCAAGATAAGTAATAGCAATACATAGAAACTGCATAAAAAGCTTCTCCTTGTGTTGTTTCCAAAGCAAATATTTCCGTGTAATATCAGATGTCACTTTGTATGTGTATATGAGAAATGTGGGTCTTGATTTTTGTGTTTGTGTGTCTAGTAATTGGGTATTTATTCTTTAGATTAACATGTATATACTTCCTGATATATAAAGGGACTAAATCATCAACTTTTTAATAAATTAACTTTAATTGCTACACTTACTATAATTTCATGAAATGATCCATAGGAAACAGGACTGGCTGAATCCTGAGTTGCTTCTATCATAGCTACCACTCATCAATGAAGAATCAGTTTTATTAAATTATGTCTGACAGTTTTCTGCCTAACCCAGTCTTAATAGATTTCAGTTGCCAAGTGGTTAAAGCTAGACCATACTTCCTGGATCAGCTTTTAACTATGTGGTAGCCCAGGAGTCAGTAGCAAAAGTCTAATTTCATTAAGTCAGACTGTAGATGCAATGCCATCCAAATATACATAAACCAATATCCTAAAAGGTAGTTGAGGAGGATTGTATGAACAAAAGTGAGGATGGTGGAAGTTTTGTTTTAAGAGGGAAACATTAAATGCATGTTTATATTATACATATATATGTTTACGTGTGTGGTTTTTTATATCACAGATATCGTTCAAATTATATGGTCAAATTATACATATGTTCAAATTATAGGGTTATATA
>NW_008684329.1:22113-38822 GCF_000695815.1 Acanthisitta chloris | reverse complement strand
GCCCTTGCACAGCATCCAAGGTCTTTTCTGCTTTTCTCAGTGTCCCACCAGCAAGGAGGCTGCAGGTGCACAAAGATACAGTGTGATATTATTTAAAAAAAAAGATATAAACAGGATAAATTCATTAAAACTAAACTTTTCTTAAAACCACAGATTTCTATAGTTATAAGCACTAAAAGGAAGCGTTTCAATACACTGTTTCCCCTTCTTAGGGAGGTAAAACACATCATCACATCTACAAGTGCTGAATAATGAAAGGATAAATTCCACTTTGACATACTAATATAAATTGAAATATCAAACAGCTACAGACCTGGCAGCACAAGTGCATTAATGAAGGCCTGCAAAAGCTGAAAATTAAGCCAAAAGAAAAGTGAACTGAGATACTGAAAAGTATCCCTCATTTTGAGATGAAAAATGTGAGCCTTCAAGATACATACTCATACTCCTGTATTCTGAGAGGCTCACCAGTACTTTGAAGTAAGGCTAACCAACAGGCAGTGAGCAGCAGGTATTCTACTAGATCTGTGTCACCTTTATTTAAACTCAGAGACAGAGTTAAAATCTCAGAAAAAGGATTAATATTTTCAGAGCAAAATGAGTTTTGACTAATTTTATACTAACTGACAGCTCAGAACACAACACAGCTACTATAAACCAGATTTACCACATTGCTTGCAAAAGACAGCTATGGTATAATCTTTTCTTCAATGTTTGTTTAGCACTTATCAATAATGACCTTTTGACATAATATGATAAATGGAACAGAGAAAAAGAATGAAGACCTGAAAATTACGAAATGTGAGTGGTAATGTATTTGAAAACTAAAAATAATTTGCATAGTACCCACAAAAACGTCAGGCATATATGGAAGACGAAACAAAAGTGAGGTAGATAAAGCAAGTATCATAGAACCAGAGAACGGAAGGGTTGGAAGAGAGACCTTGAAGATATCTAGTTCAACCCCACCTGTACCATGGGCAGGGACAACTTCTACTAGATCACACTGCTCAAAGCCCCATCCGACCTGGCCTTGAACACCTCCAGGGATGAGGTATTCACAACTTCTCTGGGCAAACTGTTCCAGTGCCTCACTACCCTCACCGGGAAGAATTTTTTCCTCACATCTAATCTAAACCTATCCTCTTTCAGGTCACTCCTTGTCCTGTCACCATATGCCCTTGTAAATAGCCTCTATCTTTCTTATCCTTTCAGGTACTGAAAGGTCACAATCAGGTCACCGTGAAGCCACCTCTCTTCCAGGCTCAACAATGTCAGCTCTCTCAGCCTGTCTTCACAGGAGAGGTACTCCATCCCTCTAAGCATCTTGGTGGCCCTCATCTGGACTCACTCCAACAGGTCAATGTCCTTCCTGTGCTGACCACCCCAGAACTGGATGCAGTACTCCAGCTGGGGTCTCAGAGTGGAGTAGAAGGGCAGAATCACCTCCCTCAATTTGCTGGCCATGCTGCTTTTGATGCAGTCCAGGATATGGCTGAGTTTCTGGGCTGCAAGAGCACATGGTCATCTCACAGCACCTACAAATCCTTCCCAGCAGGGCTGCTCTTGATCTGTTCATCCCCTAGCCTGTACTGATATCAGGGATTGCCCCAACCCGGGTACAGTTCTTTACACTTGGCCTTGTTAAACCGCACGAAATTCCCATGGGCTCACTTCTTGAGCTTGTCCAAGTCCCTCTGGATTGCATTCCATCCTTCACATGTGTCAACCCCATCTCAGCTTGGTGAAGTAGTCACTCTGTCATAGAAGACCACTAGTTTAGTCAGAAAGGACTTGCTCTTGGTGAAGTCATGTGAAATGGCCTTCTCAAATGACCTCCCTGTCTTCCACCTAGGAGGATCTGTTCCATGATCTTCCCAGGCACAGGAGTGAGGATGACATTACAGTAGTTCCCAGGGTCCTGCTTTCTACCCTTTTTAAAGATGGGTACAATTATTTCCCTTGTTCTAGTCAACTGGGACTTCATCTGAGAGCCATGATTTTTCAGATATCATGGACAGTGGCTTGGAAACTACACCGGCCAATTCTCTCAGGACTCTGGGATGCATCTCATCAGGTTCCATAGGCTGACACACATTCAGGTTCCCCAGATGGTCATGAACCTCATCTTCTCTTACAGTGGGAGGAATTCTACTTCCCCAGACCCCATCCAGCTGTCCATCCACTTGAGAGGTGTGGGAAGCAAGGCTGCCATAGAAGACTGAGGCAAAAAAGTTGCTGAGTACCTCAGCCTTCTCCTCATCCATTGTTACCGGTTTTTCAGCACCATTTATCAGAATGGGGTATACCTTCTTTGACCCTTCTGTTTTGATTAATACACCTGTAAAAACCCTTCCTGTTATTCTTTGCATCCCTTGACAGGTTCAGTTCCAGCTTTGCCTTGGCCTTCCTCACCCTATCACTATACAACTGAACTTCATCTCTATACTCTTCACAGGTTACCTTAGTTTCCACTGCCTATGTATTTGCTTCTTTCCTTTGCATCTGACCAGCAGTTCCCTACTCAGCCATGATGGTCTCTTGCCTTCCTTGCCTGATTTTTCTCTTCATCTGTGACATTGGGGCATTTTTGTGTTTGACATGGATTTTGCAGCCTATTTTTATCTTGCATTACCATCCCTGACAGTAGAGAATGTGAAAAAGGAATAATAAAACACAGTTAAGCAATCCTATTTGAGGTAGGGCTGTGAATAATGCCAGGCACATAGAAAAATAGTTGAAATAAAAACTGGAGTGGCCATCAACACTTCCCTGGGTTAAAAATCTGATGGATTAAGAACCTGAGGTCTCTAAGAAGCAAATGTACTCATGAATCCCCAAAGACTACAACTTCTCTTGAGCCATTCTCCAAACTTTTTAACCTTCTTGAGTTACCTTAAGTGTGGAAACAGTTTTTTATAAAGTTTGTTTGTTCAGAAAATGAAATCTAACAGGCATTGTCTGTACCTCCTAGACAGTTAGATCTCCCTTATCAATAAATGTATACATCCCTTTGACAATCTCTCTGTAGCCCTGAGTAATATGCAACATGTGGGTCCACTCTAAAGATGGACTAAAATGTGTTATAATTTCAAGATATTTACAAAGGCAGACAAGAAACTTGACAATGCAGAACAGTAATTGCTTAAAGCCAGGTCATAACAAATAAAAGTAAACAGGTTCATATATAACTCTAAAAAGTTTCATTAAAATCCTGTATCCTTTTAGGTTATTTCTTTAAAAAAACCAAAAACCTTTGTATTTAAAAACAGCAGCCTAATTATTTTTCAGTTCACAGAATGAGAAATGGAAATGCAGATGATGTAAGTCTACTTAAACCACATTATGCACTTTTTAGACTACAAGTATTCCTTTCTGAACAGACTGACAGTTTCTCCTACCTGCACTGTATGACCCTCACAAAAACAAATCAGGATATTCAATTACTTACATCAGGTCCAAGGATAATGAGGTTTTAGTACAATTTTGGACCATAAAATTTCATTAGTTACTGGGGTCATATTGATCTGTAATTAGATAATGTTTTGCCACATCTTATGGAGATTGTGCAGCCTCATTCAAGCCCTGACAATAAAGTAAACAATCTTATTTTTCTACAGGCAGCTATGTTCAAGAAAACACAAAGCATTCAGGACAAAAAGCAACACACACAAAAAAAAAGCCTCAACATAAAAACTCCAACACACAAAAAAAAAAAACCAAACAGGAAAAAGCAGAGCAAACAAACCACCAAAAACCCAAAACCTTTTCCAAGCTATTAGAAGAGAGAAAAGAAACTGTGAAAATTTGATAAAATGCCTCCTCCTCTTTCTCCCATAACCAAGCCTCTTACTGGTCTGGCAGGAAAATCTGGGGACCTTCCTCTTTCCTAACATCAAGGACAAGTGCTGTCTAAGCTATTTCCATGCCTAAACTATACTGCCCTGGCCATCCTGACCATGGAATCTCTATCCTTTCCTCAGCCCTGGTCTGCTGCCTAGAATCACCTAAATGGTTCCAGAAGGTACTGTATCAAGGTCTTGGCCTTTTTGAGTAGATTACGTGCAGGTGATGACAGGAAAGATCAGACAGTAGGCACAGGCAGCAGCAGCCACAACAAGCAAAAATGGTAAGGAAAGGTCACTTCAGGAACTCTCCTCCTTGCCATGGGTTTTGGGTGGGGTTCTTTTTTGCACCAGAAATAGTGTGGTCAGCAGGACTAGGGAAGTGATCCTCCCTCTGGGCACCCGTAAGGCCATACCTTGAGTACTGCATCCAGTTGTGGGCCCCTCACTTCAAGAAGGATGTTGAGGTGATGGAGGAAGTCCACGAAGAGCAACAAAGCTGGTGAACAGTCTGGAGCACAAGTCCAATGAGAAGCAGCTGAATGAGTTGGGGTGTTTAGCCTGGAGAAGAGAGGGCTCAGGGGTGACCCTGTTGCTGTCTAAAAGCACCTGAAAGGAGACTGTATCCAGGTGGGGGCCAGCCTCTTCTCCCAGGTAACAAGCAACAGGGCAAAAGAACAATCTTAAACTCTGCCTAGGGAAGTTCAGATTGGACATTAAAATGAATTTCTTTATAAACAGAGTGATTAGGCATTGGAACAGGTTGCCCAGGGAGGTGGTGGAGTCACCACCCCTGGAAGTGTTTAAGGAAAGACTAAGGAACTTAGTGCCATGGTCTAGTTGACATGGTGGTGTTAGGTCACAGGATGAACTCGATGATATCAGAGGTCTTTTCCAACCTTAATGATTCTGTGATTCTGTGACTCTGTATGACCCTGAGATGAATGAATAATGGATAGAACAAAACAAGACATATTTTAGCCTACATTTTTCCTAGAACAGAACAGAAATCAACTACACACAAAGAAGTTATTTGTTAAACACACAGCGAAAGAAAAGTACCTGTCACAACAGAGGGCCTCATCTGAGAGCTAAGAAATTCCAAGAAAGACGCAAAGGATCAAGTCCTTTACCTCTGAAATGTCTGCCTGTGGATTACAACAGCAAACTCATGGAGTACATATCCTAAATGAAACTCCAGAAAAAAACCAGACACCTGTCTGATTCCAGCAAGACAATCTGATTTGCTTAAGGAGAAGATACGCAAAAGCCACTAAAAATATTCATGCTCAGTGACTTGCAGTGTGTCTGTTCATATAACTTGAAGCTGGTTACAAATTAATTGGGTTACAGAACTTAAGGCAGCTAGATTTAGTAACAAGATGCCTAAAGGAATAACAAGGTAGCCAAAGCACAGATCTAAGTATCTTGTACTCCATACATATTTGTTTCTGATGTGCATTTTCCATGCCACAATGTGTTTAACTCACTTTGTCTGAGTATATCATAATAGCAAACAACTGAGTTTCTCCCCCTCCTTTCCCATGAGGTGCTCAGTGGGCTGAACAACTGATATGCCTTACAGTTAAAAACAACACACTACAAAAACAAAGCAACTAATTAAATATTAAAGCACCAAAGTAAGCACGGCCATAAGCAGACACAATGAGACACAAGGGTGTTTTTATCTCTTTTTTTCTCAGAGAAGGTAATGGACCAATTTTAACCAATATTGTTCTAATGCCTACCCTATGCCATGGGATTGTATACACAGACTAATTATTTTTTCTCGCTTGTGTAGATTGTCTTTCTGATAGGATCAATTTACCACATCTTTAACACCGGTCACTTGTAAATGAAAACATCCTTATAAATCACAAAGAATTAAAAGAAGAAAAATGACATAACTTCATGCTTGAAAAAATGAAAATGTCAGATTACTCATGTACAGCTCTACTGTATGGAAAGTAAAATAGTTTATTAAATTAGTCAGGCCTTTTAAGAGCAATATGATATCAATTAGGGATCCATGGCTATAGCTACTAACAGAACCAGGGCTAATAAAAATAAATTATATCAGTAAATAACAGGTATTCCAGCACTAAAGGAGTACTGTTACACTGGAAGGAATGCAAAGAAAAATAACAAAATGGAATTAAATATACGTTCTTGTTAACTTCCAAGATTTCATAAATTACAGCCACATTAGATAAAATAAAGACATAATTGCAGAAATCTCTAAATCCTCATAACCCTCTAAAATCCTCTAAGCCTCAGAGCTTATTCAATAATGTACAAAGTTAAGGTTTCTATTTGGTATTTTTACCTTCGGATTTTTCATGCAGGAAAAGCTTATTAGAGATTTGCTACATTTTCCATTATAACATCTATGACTAGGTGCAGCCAGGGAGAGGACATTGTTCTAAATGGAACCTCAGCAGTAACATTCTTGCAAAAAAAATTATCAAGTAAGAGATTATACTCAGTAAGCAATTAGTTAGAAATGTGATCACATAAAGGCATGTACTACATAGACCTATGGTCTATATATCTATAAGACCTGCAGTTGTCTATTCCTTAAGTGTGCAAATTACATTTTAATATCTCATTTAATAAGTTATGAAATCATGTGTAAACTTTTCTTGGTTTTGTAGATGGTTGGGTTTTTTCCAAAACAACTCTGTAATTGAGAGTGACAATTCAGCAGAATGAAGATATCGACTACAAAAGTTACTCTGCATCTCTTTTGAATATAGATAAATACAGACTCTTTATTTTTTAAATATTGCGATACTTCCCAATTCAGATATATGGAAGCACATACTTTTACCTGTTTGTCACACACACTGATGTCTTCACTCAGGAGCAAAGTTTCCTGCATAAGAACTGAAGAGATGTGATTCCAAAAGCACAATACAGACTGATAATTCAGTATAGCACAGGTATTTCCAAGTCTTCCTTATTCAGTGGTCCTCCCTTGTCTCACATGAATCTGATTCCAACTCCCTCAGAAGTTCTACTACAATCAGTTATCTTCATATTTATAACATAAATATGAAGTGAATCACTCTTGCTTTGTTTGAGATCTGGTAAAGAGAATGGTCTAAGAAATAGATGTATAGCTTCATTAGTTTACTCAATGATTTTGAGATAGAGTCTGTGACTTTGAATTCTTTTACCTAATGCAAGCATTTCAATGCCTGACTGTGCCTATTACCTAATGCAAGCATTTCAATGCCTGACTGTGCCTGTCTAAAAGTGAATTATTACATATTACTTCCAGGGTGTTTGATTTAGATACATTTTTTTCTGGAAAAGTAGCAGTGTTTGGGGTGGGTTTTTTTCCTTAAATACTGAGAAAAAGAGGAATGCAGCTGAACCAAGCACAGTGAGATAGCAGGTCTCTTAATAACTATCTATCTTTATTCAAGATACCACCTGTAGATAATTTTAAAATACACTGACATTATAAAGCAATCTCTGTTTGGTTTGGATTTTTGGCGTATTTTTTTTTAAATATATACAAAAGATCTCCATCCCCCTTTAATTTCTCTTATATGCTTACAAACCTCAGATAAAAATAAAAAGCCCCTGTGCATTATACTCAGCAAGACCTTGCTATACACCATAGACAGCAATCATAGCTATCCACACGATTACTGGGGACTGTCAAAAAGCAAAACAGATAAATTCTGAAAATGTTGTGGGCTGATTTCCCAAACTTCATAAAATAAATAGGCTCACTGTGCAACCCAAGTATCACAGAAAAATAACTGGAAAAGCAACATGGGGTGAAGTTATCACCACTGAGTATGAAAGCAATGCAGTAATGGCCATCTTTATGTGCAAACCAGGAATCTAAGTATGTGGTAAATATATCCTTCACTGAAATTCATACAGATCACATGGACTTCAACAGCTACAGAAACAGAGCTCAGAAGTAATTGGAGGCAGTTCCAGATAAGACAGCTGTACCTATTTTGACTGCATTTTTTTACAGTTCTCAAGAATGAACAACTAAATAGAAAACTATTACAATCATCATATTCCATATTTATAGTATGGAAATCTAAACATTCCAGTCAGTTTCTGGCACTTTTGCTTGCTACATGGTAAGCAAGATCCTGCTTTAACTTCCTGAACAATGGTGACCTCAAAGATTGCTGGTTTGTAAGTAATATTGAATTAGAGATGCCACGGAGCAAAATACCAAACTCATTTAACAGAATAGAAATAATTTTACTTTCAACTATCTGTCTCTTTTAAAGAGTATCTCTTTCAAGGATGTATCCTTTTGGTAAGAGTACATCTCTACCTCTGGGCAACCAAAGTACCAGTTCTCGTCTCAGAGGCACAGGACACTGGACTATGGGACCTAGACTTCAGTGACAGTGAAAACCAAAGAAAGCACAGACCGGAATGCCCATCAAAAGGTACAGAGAAAAGGTACTTCTCCACCCCATTCAAACTGCAGAAAATTTATCTACATATATATTCAGAACAGTGGGATGAACAAGAACACAGTGCTCACTACATGAAAACCTCATTTATCTTAGCTCCACTGACTTGCCTGACAACAGTAGGAGATGAAAATGCTCCAGAACTTAATCACAGTCAAGTTTTCCCACAGTGGAACTGCTTCTAGTTCTAAATGTTGTCAGGTTATGTCTTTCCTGCCCATCACAAACACCTCTCTCCTTTTGAAACTGTATCCTTCATCTAGTGTGTGATCTTGTCAAGATCTTGGGATCTCACACATTTGCTGTGTGTTCCGCAACAACCTTATTACAATGTAAAAAACAGATTACAAATACTGTGTACACATAAATTGTGGTGCAGAAGCACTCTACAGAATACTAAGTAACCCTGGTTACCTGCATTACACCTGTTAGCTTCTTCCCTGCTTTATGCATGCATGTCTTCAAAGGAAATTATAACACATGATAACACAATGCATAGCTGGAACTCGGTGCAAAACACAGTTAGATGAAGTCACAGTATGACAGATGGGTACCACTTCCAGGTACAACAATTTAGACATGAAAACAATGAATTTCTGGTGAGTTATGTGCACATCAAACCTTACAATTCATTTTCTAGGACAGTGGGGTTTTTAACTAGGAGCTGTTAAACAAGGTACCACCTGTTTCTCCACTAGCCTGAGAGACCAGGGATTATTCCTACCCTCTACTTTACTGTCTGACCCCTTCCAAGAATTAAGCTGTTGCTGAGCATATCTCTTAGTGTTTTGGGAATTTTCAATGGTATTACAGTGGCACAAGACTTGTTTCTGGGGGGTTTTTTCTCCACATGGTATTGTGTCCTGATGGCAAACAGACTTATCTAAACAAAGCAAGCATTTTGAATAGGGAAGATAATTCACGACTGAATGTTCGTCTATATTATGATGGTAGCCCTGAAAATACTTATATTTTTCTTGCTCATATGAAAACAGTTACTGCTGAATTATCTCACTGTAAAGATGTGTGTTTCTGGAAGCCAAGCTTTGCAAAGTTCCCAAAACTGAAGAAGAACACAGGCCTTCTGTTCCAGAAAGGCTGGTTACCTGGACCTAAAGTATCATATTGCTGACATATCCCACCCTTTTTCACCTATTGTTATGAACAAGGAAAACAAAACAATTAAGAAAACATGTACTCTCCAGATACTGGGGCAGGACAGAATGTAAAAGAGCTAGTGTGCTAGTTCTACAGTGGTTTTCATTTAGAACAGAAGACTACACTAACATAGAACAGCCCAAAAACATTAGAACTCTGACTGTTCATCTATTACTTCAGTTCTTCTCTTCTGTTGGCTTCCCTGCTTGTAAAAGGAGATTGTGCTTTTTGTTTTCAGCCATTAGATGTTCACCTATTATCTGTCCCATGAACAATGAATATTACACAGACCAAAGACAGTGTTTGACAGACTAAGTGTTTGGGTTTTTTTAGGAGCTACCCACAAATAATAAAGGGGCAGTGGAGCTGACAAAGACATTGAGCACATTTCAAGCAAAAAGAGATGACAGCATACAGAGACTATGATTTCTATAGGAAACAAGTCACCACAATTACTTTTATTAGCAGGTTGCTAATAAAAACATTTTGACTACTTTCATTCTCTCCCTCTGAGAATTAATCCATTATTACAGACTATGAGCTGGATGCTTCCACATCTTGTTCTGTATCATATTAGGCAAACTTGGTTGTAGATACTGCCTTCTGTCCTGTTCAAAAGATACTGCATTTAGTCTCCCTGACAGTGAATGAATTCATGGCTTATGAAGAACTCCAAGAGCAGAGTTTTCCAAGAAAAAACAAAAGAACTAGACTTTCAATGCACTGTCCTTCATGGCAATACCAGTATGATGAACCACAGGTTCTGGTGACATGGGGCCATGCTTGTTTGAATTATGCATTACTGCTAGTTTAATAAAACACCATGACTCATACAGTTTTAGGAACAAAAACATCACCATCCTCTGTAGGAATGATCTACTAACACAGGTTTCATGAAATACTGTGAATAGCCCTTCCTAACAATAATCCTTAAAAAGCATAGAAAAAAACCCACAATAATTTACACATCAGCTGGGAGGGGACAAGGGGCACTGTGTCCAGAGCACAAAGACACTGCAGAAATGAAGTACATGTTTTGCAGTATTGTTGATACCACATTGTAATTAATTCTTCTTCCCCTCATTCTATCCCATTGGATTCTCCAGCTTTTCTTCAGAATTTAGTAGTACACATTTTCAATATGTTCCATAGGCATTACTGTGGTAATCCCAATTCAAGAGAGACAATGCAAAAAATAGAGAGTTCTCCAAGTGCTCTCCACAAAAGTGAAAAGTCTCACAAGATGAGTAAAGCATTGAAGAACATGACATAATGCACACAGCTGAAGTAGTCTGGCTTGTTAGACTACAGAAAATATGGCTTCTAATACTTATAAGGTAGTTGATAGAGAAGATGGAGGTGCACTTTATATAAGGATATAGCAGTCGTCTCAGTTACCTCAATCTTTAAAATAATTTAAACACGGTGCAATAGCAAAATAACAGCTCAAGCTGCTGCCACTGAGGACAGACCCCAAACAAAGGAACTCCTGGGCTTTTATACCCTCGGAGTCTAAGCACTAAGGGAAAGTCTGGTGTCATAAGTTCCTGCTGTGACTCCCAGTGTCTGGTCACCTGGCTGGGCCACAGGTCCCCAAGCCCTTTGTTATGCAAGGGGTCGGCAGTTCACCTCTTGCCTAGGGCTCTCAGCATGCAGAGCTGGATCTGCAGCTGGCACTGCAGCTGCACACTGAGCTACCTGCACTAAATGTATTTCTCAACAACTGAACACTGGAAACAGTTTGCCAGACAAGTGGTGCAATCTGCCTCCCTAGAAATACTCAAGACTCAGCTTGACAGGGCCATTGATAAACTAATCTTAAACCGTGCCTTCACAGAAAATTGGACCAGATGATCTTCAGTGCTGTCTTCCAACCTAGACGTTTCCACTATTCCATGCAACTAAGACACTGAATGTTATGATGCATGATTCTTCCCTTAAAAAATTACTCTGAGAAGAGGTTGTACACCTTAGCCCATTTTAATTCTGCCTACATTCCAAAAAAAAGTCTGCTGGCCACTCTTTCTAATAGTTAGAAGCCACAAATTAATTAGACTATGACTTGAAATAGTAATGCATATAAGTTATATACATACATACATATAGACACTAAATTTTCTGCTAAAGAAAACCACATTTTCTCTAAGGGACTTCCCACTGTGTCCAAGTTTCCTGAACAACTCAGTGTGCCTCCCTTACTTGGCACCAGCGTCTCTCACCACATTGCTTTGATCAGTTGTAGCAGCTGTCCCCTACATGCTCTGTTTCATTTGTGCTGGGGACAAACCTGCAAGGAGAAGCCTCACCAAGCACAGGACCAGCAATGGAAGTTTCTGTATCTCCTTTCAGACCTTGAATAGTGAATATGTTCCAGTATTCACAAGACAAGAGTGAAGGATCAGCAACACAGAAGAAAAGAAGGGGGAGATGTATCCTAAGGGCTATGATGGAGTTCAGAGCCAGCCAGACCCATCTGTCAGTGCTCATCAAGGACAGTATGATGACTCCAGGCAAAGCTGAGGAACCACAACTAGATCCTCATCCAGGTCCTGCCCTGCTACTTCACAGATAAACATCACAGAATCTGCCATCATTCCCAGCATAACGTCCATCAAATTGCATCTCAACTGCACAATCAAGTATGGTCACTCTGTATTAATCCTTTCAATACTCAGATCAATAGTGAAAGTTATGATAGGATTTGTACAACTTTCAATAGAGAAATATGTCCACTCGGAAAGCAGCAAGAAAGGAGAAGAAAGAAGCAATTATTCTCAGAAATGCTCTATTATATTACAAACTACCCCACAAAACCAACCTTTTGTGAGGCATTCACCAGTTTAAAACTCATCCATAATAATTTCTGCACAAACTACTTTTATGTGCAAATATAGTGACATATTTCTGTGATGCCAAATAAAGGTGTCATTAGTTAAATTTAAAAAAAAAAAAACACTTAAAAAAACAATTAACTATGATGAAGATGACACTTGGATTATGCAAGTGGAACCATGTTTATGTGATTTCAATGTTTTGCAATTGCACCTCAAGCTTGTGGCACTGATGACTTTTATTAACACAATACTGGATCTGACAAAGCAATGACTTGCCGTAATCTGCCAATATTCTCGGTAAAAAACCCCAAACCAATCCTTTTTGCCTGACACAGAAACTTGCATGACTTTGTAAGAGTATAAAAGGAATAGCAAGTCCTTCTTCTTCCCACATATATACACAGACACAAACCACACATTTTCAGCTGCAAGTAGTATTCCAGTTATAAAACTCCGAATAGGCAGTTCTCACCATACTTCAGTACAGCTTGGTAAACATATTTACAGAAACTGAATCTGTTTGCAAAGTAATTGGAAAGGTTCTTATGTTCTGTTTACATTCGCAACTCAGAATTTTTTACTTTTTTTTCTTTCAATGCATGTATTAATGAAGATGTGCAAGGCAGACCTGATTGAAAACAAATCATGAGTGAGATCTGCAGTTGAGGAAATGAATTAGCTGATAATTACCACAAGGGAAAATACACAGGAAAATAAAAACTATTTTAAAAGATCAAATAGAACTGAACATAAAGTGTGCCACTCAAAAATGAATGCCATTTACATTTTTAAAAGACACATTTTTTAAATATTATCAATCTTGCTGGGAGAAATTATAAACCCATCAAAACACGCAAGTATATGTGATTTCATAGCCTCTCAAATTTCAATGGGTATTGTGTTGCAGGCATGTCTCAAAAGTGATTTTTTATTTGCTAGCAGATGATCAGTTAAATTTATAGACATGAAGAACTATAGGTTTTTTAATGAATATTGCTGCAAGATCTTGGTAGATGTACAGTAGCTACTTTTATATATGCTTGGAAACTCAATGCAAGTAACAACACTTCAAATATGTCTGGGGTTTTTTTAAGATGAGACATCTCAGTAATGGATAAATAAGAATGAAATCTCCTTCAAGGTATTCACTCTTTCTTTTGTGTTCAATAGCACTTTTAAATTATTCTTTGATATATTCCAGTACACTTCTATTAAAGTTTTTCCTATTACATGTCAACAGAACTCATCATACAGTAAAAGAAATCATAACACAGTAGAGGCAGTATTTTCTTAACTGAAGTGAGAAGTATTTGCATGAGTCCGTGAAAAGTGGGATTTTCTTACTTATTACATCTCTCAGGACAGAACCAACACTCAGTTCTGAGAGATCCAATGACAGTTAGAATCATTGAATCATTACAGTTGGAACAGACCTTTAAGATCATCGAGTCCAACCATTAATCTAACACCACTGTGTTCACCACAAACCGTATCTCCATGTGCCACATCCACATACATTCTGAACACATCCAGGGATGGTGATTCCCTTAGCAGCCTGTTCCAACGCCTGATCACCCATTCGGTGAAGAAACTTTTCTTAATATCTAATCTCCCCAGGTGCTACTTGAGGCCATCTCATCATTTCATGCTGTCATTTGTTACTTGGAAGACCAACTCCCACCTCCCTACAGCTTCCTTCCAGGTAGCTGTAGAGAGCAATAAGGTCCCCCTCAATCATTTTCTCCAGGCTCTCTCAGCCACTCCTCACAAGACATGTGCTCCAGCTCCACTGCCCTTCTTTGGACATGCTTCAGCACCTCAAGGTCTTTCTTGGGAGTGCAGGGTCCAAAACTGAACACAGTACTCAAGGTGTGGCCTCTCCAGTGCTGAATACTTGGGGACAATCACTGCCCTGGTCCTGCTGGCTACACTTTTGGTGATAAAAGTCAGGATGCCATTGGCCTTCTTGGCCACCTGCGCAGGCTGCTGGCTCATGTTCAGCTGGCTGTTGACCAGCAGCCCCTGGTCCATTTCCACCGAGCAGCTTTCCAGCCCCTCTGCCCCAGGCCTCTAGCATTGCCTGTGGTTGTTGTGACCCAAGTGCAGGACCCAGCACTTCACAATAGACAGGAAAAACTCAAACAAGTCCATAGGGCTAAAAAGGGTATATGTAAAGACTTCCTACATGATCTACCAAAAAATAAAGATGGTTGGTAAAAGGCTAGCTACAGCCAGATGACTTTTGATGATGTTTTTCTTCATCACAGACCCATCCCTACTGTGTAATGTTGCCCCTAAAGCTCTTTGACCAGATCCTCCAATAAAACTTAATGAACATGATTTACACAGCACATCTAATTCATGAAATACAGGCAGCATATTTCCATACAGAACTTCTTATTACCAGTTTACTAAAACAATGTGCTATGTGCACTCTTAACTCACAAATTTGACAATTATTTAAAGTATTCATGTCTGAAAAATATATTGCCTGTTGTTAGGTTTAATTCACTGAAGCTTCACCAATCTTCAGAATTATTTAATATAAATTTGATATTACAATAATTATATAAAATGTCAGCGTTTTCTAATTATTCTTTTCAATCATAGTTGTTTTTAATGGCGTTCATAATTTTTTTAATAGATCAAAATTCTCAAGCTTTGCACCTCGCTTCCAGATCAATTAATCTGCATAAGAAATAGTAAGAGTTCCCTTATTTATCTTAAACTAAATGGGCTTCACAGTTATATATTATTTCCTACTCTTGACATCTGCTATTGAAAAGACTACTATCCAGTCTATTGCTAGGTTGGAAAGAGCACAAGTTCCCTCTGAAATGCTGTGGGACACAACAAGATTTAAACCTGCTCAAAGTGAGATCTTGTTCATGTGTTTTAAAAACAAAAAACAGAGTTACTTCTGGGGTTATAAACCGGCATTTTAACATTCATTTCAACCAGAAGAATATGGCAATATTTCAATCCATTGTGTCATCACAAATGAAGGCTGTTTTTACTTCAGAATATTGTAGCACAATATGTGTAAGAGGCTAATGATTAATATCTAAAAGTATTCATTCTGTGATAGTGTTGTTCCATCCCATTAGCAGGATCATTACTCATGAAACCAACTCATCTTCAGAAAACATTATACAGCAACTACTAAGTACTCCTGTACTTTTGCCCTCAAGGGATGACTGTAATTGACTGATGATGTGCTGATACTACCTAAGCAACAACATACTTGCGATATGTTAGCTTTTGTATTGCTGAATTTCATGAAGCTTCAACAGAAACTCAAATATTTGTATCAGAGGTCTGTTACACTAGTAAGAGGATTTCTTCCATGAGTTTAAAAATCATTCAATTTCTGAAATCCTGATGTACCCTACAAAACTGGGGTTCTGAGGCCCCTTATTTCCTTTTAGTGACTAGCACTTGATTTTCTTCATTTATATTTCAAGATATTTCATATATTTTTGGGTTTATTTGTAAATTCTGGTATTTTCTCTGAGATTACTTACAGAAAACACATCTCTAGACTCTCAAAGGACTACCTATCTGGGGATTTATCCATGCAACTAATAATAAAAAAAAAACAAAACCAGAATGAGAATAAAAACAAAATCATAGAATCATAGAATATAAGGGTTGGAATGGACCTTACAGATTATCTAGTCCCAATCCCCCCTGCCACGGGCAGGGCACCTCCTCATTAGATCAGGTTGCTCAAGGCCTCATCCAGCCTGGTCTTGAACACTGCCAGGCTTGGGGCAACCACCACATCCCTGGGCAACTTATCCCAATGTTTTACCACCCTTATAGTAAAAAACCTTTTTCTAATATCTAATCTAAACTTCCCCTCCTTCAGTTTGAATCCATTACCCCTTGTCCTACCATTGCAGTTCCTAACAAAGAGTCTCCCTCCAGCTCCTTGTAGGCCCTTCAGATATTAATAAGTTCCTCTGAGGTCCCCATGCAGTCTTCTGTTCTCCAGGCTCAACAACCCCAACTTCCTTAGCCTGTCTTCATAGGGGAGGTGCTTTAGTCTTCTTATCAACTTTGTGGCCTCCTCCGGACTTGCTCCAACAGTTCCATGTCCTTCTTATGTTGAGGACAAATCATAATTCTTATCCATTTTTCTTTACATTGCATTAGCATGTATCAGCATGTACCATGCACTACAGCAATGTTACAAAACATATACGAGATACAACCTGCCTCCAAACAATTTAATAAAGTGCATGTATCACTCTGTCGATGTTGCTGAATGCTGCACACCTTGTGAATATGCTTAGCAGTGAGGTTAGACCGAAAGCTAAAAAGAGTTGCTAACTAGAGCTAGTATTAAAAACAAATAAAAAATTCAAATACAATAATTTTGAAGCTCTTTCCATTTACAGACCATGTAA
>NW_008684329.1:0-22061 GCF_000695815.1 Acanthisitta chloris | reverse complement strand
TATATACTACATATCTTACATATATTATTATACAGAAAATCTTTAATGATTTTTTTTCTTACTGCATTAAAGCTTCTCATAGATTCTGGGGACTTCAAAAGCAGTTTTGCCAAAATTTTCAAGTAATATTTCAATTTTTACACTTTTGAAAATGACATTTTCAGTGAAAGCATTTCTACCGGTAAATATTTAACCACATTTGGTCATCAAAGCATAGCTGGCTGTGATATAAAGTCACTCCAGACACCATGTACACCACACACACTGAAGTTACTGAACCAATAAACATACTGATATACCTAAATGGAGGTATTATTTTAATAAAAATATTTAAATTATTACATGATTATAAACTATATGAAAAAGAATTTTTTCTAATTTTTCTTGTTTATTAAACTATTGTTCGCTTATGTATTACTTATGAATGCATTGCTTGTTAGCAATAAATCAAATATTTAAACTCTTGAATTATGTAAATTTAAAGCATAACTCTACAAATTAAGTCTTCACTCTGTCTACCTGCGAGGCAATAATTGTACACAGTGTGGTGTTTCTTCAAGTCCAGATATCTCAAAGAAAACAGGAACATATAAATTTAGAAACACTGTCAACATTTAAAATTGCTGGATATCACAACACAATGTTAATACATGTCAGTAGAATAAAAATGGAAATCCTAAAGAGAGTGATGAATAGCTGCTGTAACACTGCCAAAACACCAGAAGGGAGCTCATACAAGAAGTTTACCAATGTAGGAGTGACTTTGCAAATATTTATTTAATATTAGTATGGGAGAGAACATATATTGATGTCTCTGTTACAGCTCTGAGCATGCCTAGTGAAAACTAACAGAGCAGACTTAAAGCTGAAACAAAAGGTTAACAACATGTATAGATCTCCTAATTTAACCCTAGAAGCTTCATCATGGTCTCTTAGGATACCCATCATGCTTATGATCTAGAACCTTCCAGGTATTCTGAACAGGTATGATAATGCCTCACCAAATTATTGCAAATAGGTATTCAAAGCAATTTAAAAGTGTGCAACAGGCACATGAAAAGCTTTAATGTTAACCTGCTTCATTTGGCAGTAACAGTATTATTTTTAACTGGATGTTAGTACTTGTGCTCTCAAATTAAACCAGTGTTTAAAAGACATTTTCTCTTTTAACATGTGCCTTTAAGGACTGTACAACACACTAGACTAGTTGGAAGTAACAGAAGTGCTAACAAATCAGACCTAGTAAGAGTAAAGCAGACCTTCTGATTTACCATCTTAATTTGAGTTACAGCCACCAACCAATGTTTGACTAGAGATTTCCTCCACACTTGAAAACAAACATGAAATAAACTACTTTACTAGAATGGGTCATCCCTTCACATGGGTTTTCTGTTAAAAATGTGTAAGTGAATCCCAGGGAACAAAAAAACGTTTTTCCAGTAAATGGCAGACTAAAGAAGTTCTCTCAGGCTTCAGCCATCCTCTAGGGTCAGCGAACTTCAAACCTGAAGTGATGAAACCACCACAAGTTAGCTATGAAGGGCTTCACTAAAAAGCATCCAAGCCCACAAGCTACAGGCTGCAGGTGTGTGCCAAAGATCTAAAACGTGCCAGAAGAAAAAAAAAAAACACAACCAAAGAAACAACACAAACAAACAAAAAGTACAATCCACTTCAAAAAGAGCCAATTAAATCAGAAATATGGAGAACACTTATAACCTATTCTGGTGAATATAATTTTGGATTACAATAAAGTATAAAACACTACAGTGTGTACCTAAAATATCTTCAGTCCTTCAAAGAGCTAAAAGTAACATACAACAGAAGTAAAAGAGTTTGAGCCTGTATTTCAAACTTCAGTGGGAAAGCAAGCTGTTCCTCCGTCATGGTAATATTTAATAAAGACTAACACTAAGTGAACCTAAATTGACACAGCTGCTTTCTTACATGAAAGTGGGCACCAGGAACAAAGAAAACTAAATATAACATAGTTATAAGCACTGATCTACAATTCTAAAACATGAAAGAACCTAAGAAGGAACTTGAAAAATTACTCTTAAAATGCAAAGAGAATAGTAATTTGAAAATGATTACTAGCTAGTACTTGCTATATAATTTATTAGATTTTCACTGACTGGAATACAGGTTAATTATGTTAATTCCGTTTAATTACTTTTATTGTTATGGAATTGTATCTGCAAATACATATTTTGACACATTTAAATTATATTTATATATGCATCTATACATAGGGAAGTGCGTGCACAAAATAATATATGTTTATTAAGCAAATACAAGGTTGAGCAAAAATACCTGACACACTGTCAATACTGCAGACATCTCTCTATGGATTCTGCTGCAAATTCTGCTTTTCTGAGACAGGCAAGCAAAGACAAAGTATAGATGCCTACTGCATAAAACTAAGCATTATGTCAATTTCCATTACTCGATAATGCACTCCGTGTCTTATTTTCCAATGCAGAAAGAGAGTACATATTAAAATATTAATTATTTTCATGTGGAGCATAAGTATAACAAAGTATGTGTATGACCACTATAATCACAAGATTCTAACATTCTTTAAAGTATTTAACACTGAATACCTTGTAAACCAGGGATATATTTTTTTCTAACTTGAAATCAGTTGAGAAAATGAGGAACACTTATAAAAAATTACACTGAAAACTAGTCAACACAATAGATTACAAACGTAGGTAGACACAGGGAAAAAAACCTATAAATGCAAAAATCTCTATATCGTAAGTGATATGATTTCTAAAGTATATTCCTATCGACTCATTGAACCCCAAAAAATCGGTATATAAGAATAAATAAATCTACACAGGCTTGCACAGCATAGTTTCCCTCATCGAAATGTGGGAGGTAGTACAACATTTTTGTTTCTTGGTTGGCTGTTTCATGAAAATTGCTCTTGGTTCCTGAATTGA
The DNA here is from genome assembly GCF_000695815.1 of Acanthisitta chloris. Lineage (NCBI taxonomy): Eukaryota > Metazoa > Chordata > Aves > Passeriformes > Acanthisittidae > Acanthisitta > Acanthisitta chloris. The sequence goes on along the minus strand of NW_008684329.1, from coordinate 19,113 downwards.
AAGGAAAAAATGCTCCTCTCTTCCAGTCTCATTTCCTTGAGTCCTCCCACTCCAAATCAATTTTGTCACTCAGAAAACATCTCACAAGTCTTTGCAAAACAATCTTTTTCTTCCATGTCCTCCTACCACACTGGTGAACATAAAAGTCTAACTTAAACCACCATCACAGGGAACTCACAAAGTCAAGTGAGCATCTTTAATAGATGCCATTTCAGGTCACTGCAATCACTTAACTACATACACAATCCTTGTGTATTAAATGAAAATGAAATTAACTATGAAATATATATTCTTAATCTATTATTTAATATTGACTAGTATTAAAACTTACTGTTTTTCATTATCAATTTAATATTTCATAGAATCATAGAATTTAGGCATTAGAATGGACCTTATAGATCATCTAGTCCCAACTCCCCTACCACAGGCACGTACACCTCCTCACTAGATCAGGTTGATCAAGGCTTCATCCAGCCTGGCTTTGAACACTGCCAGGGTCAGGACAACCACCACATCCCTGGGCAAGAATATAATACTAATTAAAATATTTTACAAGTACAGGCTAACTGCAGCCTGTTCACGAAACTATCTTCTGTTAAGATCTCAAAAACAGAAGTTATCTAATCAATAATTCAGGAGAAGGTTTTTCACATTTAAGGCTAAGTACATACCTTGATGTACACCTGAGCATGAAAAGACTTTCAAAGAGTTCTTTTTTTAGAAATACATTATGGAAATATCCACACTGAAAAACAAATAATTAATTGATTGGAACATTTTCTTAGAAGAAAAGTGTCCTATAGGCACTTACCAGCACACCTGGTAAGCAAAGTCTTAGCTTTTAACATTTAGCAGTTTCCTGTTAAGAGCAGTTCATCTTCTAGAATGGGGATGGTCACCAGCCCAAAACCAGGTCTGGCTCCAATAACAAGTTCAACTAGTCAACAAAAACGCTGGTCAGCTGACAACTCAATGCAATACAGGCTATTGCTAGGTGGAAGCAAGGCAGGCTGAGTGACCCTGTACATATCTCACAGACTTGTCAGTCTAACAGCAGTACCTCACTGTCTTGGGTTCTCTAGTCTTGGCCCTGAGCTGCTCTAAAGGCAAGGACTTTCTCTTTCTCTGTATAGGCATGAATACATCATCACTGCCTTCCTTTTTTTTTCACCTCTGTATGAAGAATAGAACATTCAAAGCAATTACACTACTGGGCAATGGTCAGAGCTTTTCTTGCATGGTGGGTCAGGACCATATGATCTAAAAATTTCTTCATGCTTCACAGATAGGGAAATAAAATTATGCTGCTCTGTTTTCTCCTTCCTTATTTCCAGCTGCCGACCTTCACCAAAACCTCCGTAAACTAGAGTAAAGACATCCCTCGGGAGTCAGTTGCTCTAATTCCCCTGGAATATATTTGCAAAGAAGGGGCAGGTGGCCGACACAGCAGTCTGGATGGAAATGTGATCAACCGTATAAATGTTTGAGAACCCTTGTGCTAACAAAATTGAATGAGAGTTGGCAGGTATGAGAAAGTACATAATGTATCTTATTCTCACAGATCAGGAGCACATAAAACTGATTAGTTATCCATTTCAAATACATGAAAGGACTTGGAACACATGGACTTTGCCAGAGTAACAATATCCAGTGGGAAGGAGACGGAATTTGCTTAGATAGCCTCGCCTGATTCTGCCAAGCCAATCATATGTTCAAAGAGCTAAGAAAGACCAGTGTAAACTACTTCCCGTTATGCATTATCAGGAAGCAATCCATATTTGATTTTAAATTGTCATATGTTTCTAAAGGTGCTTTACTATGCACAGTAGAGGTAAAACACCAAAGAGGAAGCATGGCAAGTCCTTCAGCACTGAGTTTATGACAATATCCTTCCAGCACTCAACATGAACATGCACACAGCAAGGGTTTCGGCTGCCCTTGAGGTACTATATGCAAAACAGATACAGATTTCCAGAGCTAATGAAATTCTAAGATGTTAGGGCTTCTGTCACCAAAATACTTCAGGAATTGATTTTTTTTTTTTCCTATAGTATCACCAGAAATGTCACTGGCGTTATTAGGGAGTCAGCAATTTGCAAGGCAGGTAGACACACCAGAGTTCAGCTCTTTTCAGTAGTAGTAGCAATACAATCATTAACTTATACAGCACAACCAAATTGAACCTGTCATGCATATATATGTATATGCTCATGCAAATTGTAAAAAAAAAAAAAAAAGTGTTGTTTGGGGTGGGGTTTTTTTGTTTTGTGGGTTTTTAGCTGGAATTACAGTTTAGTAGTGTCTTGAAAAAATGCTTGTGTTCAAATTTGAGGGTTAAGCACCTTCCCAAATTAGAGCTATTTAAGGAGACACAGATTGAAACATCTTTCTCAAAATTTAATTATTCTGTATGATTCCTGCAGAGATCCTATTCATAGGCCAACAGATTAGAACAGTGCCCAGTGTGTTTTCATTGACATCATGATACCCAGCTATTGGTTACTCAACCAATACCATCAGTGTTCCCTCCACATTCGTTCGCACGTTTCCATTCTTTATTTTATCCTGGCTCAACTAGTGCCATTCTTCTTGAACTGTATTTACAACTGACTTGTTTTTAAAACATTTTAAGCTTGTTTGTAGTATGAATGCATTGCTTTCCAAACAGGGAAAAAAATATGGTGCAGTTTTCTCCTTTTTTGTTCTGTCTTTCCATCTTTTCAAGTTTTACCCATGTTGCTATAATGCCCTATCTAATACAGTATTTCTTTATTTTACAGACGATTTCTTGTCAAATAACACTTGTAATGACATTTACTTTATCCGCATATAAAATCCCTGAAATGTTGTGATACATGAAATTGCAGTGTGCTTTAAAGAATAAGTGTTGATTACGAAACAACCTTCACAAATGAGGTGAACCACTAGATTTCTAGCCTGCTTGCATTCCAAATTTACCTTCAGGTATCAAACCATAACCTGCTATGCTGGATAAGTTAAGAAGCATACTTGCAAGAAAACATACAAGAGTATTCCTATCACCAAACATTAAGTGTACTACATGCTTAAGCAAGATCATTACAGTCTCTAAGCTGCTTCATAAAAGCAACACATACAGAGAGAGGTTTTCAGAGTGTATTAAGGATAAATTTAATTTAGGTGATCTTAATTGCCCTGCAGCAGAAGCCTACACTTATATATGGAGTCTGGGAAAAGGTCTTGACCTACACTTCTAAATACTCAGCAAAGTCACAATAAGTAATGTTATAAATAACATGTTATCAAGCTTATACAATTATATCTATTATATATACATACACACAAAAGTATGTGTGGTAACAAATTGTACTATTTCTGAAGTAGGAACAAATTTAGCTAGGGGATAATCAATAAAGTATGTTGCTTCTGAAACAGTAAAGGTCTCTTTCCTGCATTATCTTAAGTTGTGAATTAGATTTTCATCATTCTGAAATGGTAAAAATCCCATGCACTGTGTTAATACAACCCTAAAATCACATACAGGCCAGATGGTGCCTCACACAAAATGCGTACAAATACGTTTGTGGTTTTGCATTTCACACAATAACTATGTCTACTGTACATGTTTCTTGACAAGCCAGCAAAAAGGGCACAGATAATACCTTTCATTGATTTCGCCTTTCAGCAAAGTGAGTGGTGTTTGAAACTGTATTGTCAGCTAGTTTCTGGTAACCAGGCTTATGAGATGCAGAGGACGGGTACAACATACATATGACACAGACTGCTATCATCAACAAAGTAACTGGACTTTTTCAACTTAGTTTTCCCTGATATATTCCTATTAGAAACAACCTGAGATATAAGGTGCTATTTCCCTTATTAACAAACATTTCTTCTTAGGGCCTCAAATACAGGAAGATACTTACACACATCTCTCTTACAATTCCTTCTCTTCTCTTACACTGTGCACACTAATTTCATGTTCATCCAGACTTTGCCGTACTCTGTAAGCCACCACTGCTAACACATTTTATGTTAGATTTATTAGGAAGTTACTTAAAACTTAAGTTATTATTACACTCACAACAGGTACTGACCTCTCGCAGACTTTTTATTTACTTCTGCTTGACTCCATTCTAGCAATGACATTGTCATTCCCAAAATGACACTCCATTCTTTCTATCCTCAGATGACAAAAGGACTCTTGTGAAACTGTAAGCCAAAGTCTTCCCTGTTCTGTTTGGGGCAGAACCGCATACTTTCTTAAAAACACCACCATGAGATAACGTATTCACCATGCTCCTCTTACAGTTTGAATGGGCAAATTTAGTATTCATCAGTATTGGAAGAAAGTACACAAAACTTTTAGTGATTGAAGACTGAACACACTTTGACGGGGCATCAAAAAAAACAAAGAAAAAAAGGAAAAAACAAACCTTAAAAGCCCCACTTTCAAATCCCAGAAAACCTATTATCAAAACACCAAAATATTAAACAGTCAAATCAGTAAGCCACTTTTATGAAAAGAGGTAATTTAATAGACAAGTTGTGCTACTTAGCGTTTAAGGTATCTATTGCTCCATAAAAATCAAAACCTACCTAACACAGTAGAGATAAGATACTTCTTTGAAGAAAGGTATGATCCGTAAGCATTTACCTCTTTATCGACTACTACTTCCTCAGAGTTTTCTACATCATTAGACTGTCGAAGCAACAAATTTATATTCTCTACTGATTAAATTGTAGCTACAACCACTAAGCTAAATTCTTTCTCTGAACATAATAAAAATCTGTCAAAGAAAATCACAGATTGATTGTTATTTGTCAGTCCTACTGAATAATAAATATCAGTTATCATCTTACTCTCATGATGAGAGTACATGAGAAGAAAAATACTATTCCATCAGGATAATTTTAAAATCAGCTTTAAGTCTTTTTAAGACAATCTGTAAACCATTTTTTAATGTGTGATTTGCTTCAAAATATTTTTCCTTTCAGAAGAAAATAAATAATTTCACTAAACAATTGAGGTATACAGCAACAGGTTTTGGCATAGAGTAGATGCGTCAGCAAATTTTTTCAGAAAGGTTTTCAGAGCTGATCAAAACCCAAAATAATGTTTCATCAGCAGAAAAGAGAAATTTAAAACATTACTGAAGCATAAATAACAATAACCAATAATCATACAACTCCACTTCAGCATATATCTAAATAAATCTCATTAAATTCATTCACTATTCAATCAGAGTACTGCCTGAACTTTGTGAGAGTTCACACTTCAAATGCTCTCGCAAAACACAGGGTAAAGCTTTCACACGTGACTTAAAAATCTTACTTATCTATCTGCTGCATAATTGCATGGATGACAGTAAATAAAATAAAAAACATATTCACCCTACACTAATGGTATTTTATCATCATTATCTCTGCCCTTTTGGAGAAGATATTAATATTACAGCTTTCCTACAAGATGTTATTTACGTACCATTAAATCACACAACATAATCCAGTTATAAACCGCAAGCGTTGCAAAAAAATTCTTTCATAGCATAATCTCATCAATGGTCTCATGGGTGTTTCATCACCCATGAACTGTAGTGTTGTTTCCTTTCAACTACACACTGATTAATGTAAATTCTTGTCTATAATCTTGCCCTCAATGGATACTCCTCACATTCTGTAATAGTCAAAACATCTCCCTAAAGACTCAGACTCTCTGAATTACATTTTTTGGAAGTTAGAATCACTATATTCTTAAATACGCAGGAAACATTAAGTTTTGCTATTTTGCAACACACTTTTCAAATAATATTATGCTCTTTTGAAACGTAATGTATTTTCAAAACAGCTGTGTGCCGAAACAGCAAAGTTATGCTTGAAAGTAATGCTCATCTTCCAGTAATTCTCCTGCTGTGGAGGGTAGAATGAGATAGGATGCAGTTACTATATACAAGCTGCAGTCCATTTTAGTAAGTTTTAGAAGCTTATTTAAAAAGCCAAAAAAAGAAAAACAAGGAAATGGTTTGAAGATGTAAGCCATTCAAATAAACATACTGATGTATAGAATTATTTCAGAGCATGTGAGAAAATGTAGATAGTGAAAGGCCAGATTGAGTTTGGCCCTGTCGTTATTTCAGGGACTAGGCAAAGTAATATGGCCAAACATGCCAATCTGTAAGGCAGCACCTTAACACCTATTTTCATGCAGCAAAGGTCCCATTTCTTTATCTAACCAGAGAAGCTCTGCACAATGAAGGTCACAGCTCCATCCCTCCTTTCAAATATTCTCACAAAATAAAAAAATGCAAGTGAAATGTCATTCAAGGGTGAGACAACATGAGCACTTTCTCGTAACAGGGAAGATGACCTCCTCTGCTGGGCTAGAGCCTAACAACTGAGATCTGGGAGGAGAGGCAGCAACTGCCTTTTCTATTACAGAGATGCTCAAAGCACTCCAGTGATGAGTAAGAATCTTCAGTCTGAAACAAATTGCCTTTCCCCTGCTAATTCCCACACAGAAACCTTAGATATTCAATATATTCCATTTATTCATGGTCATGAGGATGTTTATGCAGTCACACAATGCTGAAATCAAATGTTTGCTATTTGACTGGTTATGTATTCAGGATTTAACTAAATGTGGGCAGCAGGCAACACAAAGTTATTTAGATGGAAACTGAGTCGGTTCTTTCTTCCTTCCTTCCTGAAATAAAGATCAAGTTTCTATTACTTCTCATTGAAGCAGGAGAAGAACAATTTATTTTATTGTCATTCTGTAGAATATCATTGCAATAAAGAAATCGATGGCTTTAAGAAAAGTAGTGTCTTTGATAATCCTGGTTGACCAACAAAGCCTTAATGACAACATATGCCATCATGATTCAGCTGTTTTAGCAGCAAATCAGAGCCATCCTTGACTGGGTTGGACTGATCAAATTTATGATCAAATTATCTCATATAATAAATCAGTTTTATTACCTGAGATACAGCCATTGAATTGGCATCAGATTCATGATAAAATATTTCAGACATCATTTCTGAGGGTGTTTACTTGGTTGGTTGCTGTGGTTCATTATTTCATTATGAGAAACAAATCACTTAACTGAATCTCTATAAACTGAGGGTTCCCAACAATGAAAAAGATGGAAGAGAATAATTCTCTAATCCAAAAGCTAAGAGCTACATACTAAATTGCAAAAGCAAAGAGTTACATATTCAATTTTAAACAGGGAAAGTTAAGTTGTATTTAAAATATTTATCTATTTAAATAATAACCTATGAAGACAAAGAAATGTAAGTACTTATTATAGCTTCTAAACAATTAATCAAGTATTACAAATACATTATGAAATATACCTATTTCTATACAGGTTAAGTGTTTACTGGAAGCAAAAAGAACATGCATGACTCTAAAAAGAAATTTCTGCAGACTAGTTTGTAAAATCAACTGTAAAACTTACAAGAACATGAAAATATTTTGTGAAGAGAAAGCTTCCTCTGGTCAGTAAGAGCCCATCTGCAGATCTCTGTGCCACAGGTTTGCAAGACTTGAGAAAGTCTATCCTACACTCCTCTCTCCCCACTTTTCTTTTTCCCAGAGAAAATCACCACTCAACTGAGCAACATTTCCAGCCAAAGCAAAAGACAGGACGTGCTTCAAAACAGCAGGAAACAAATCTCAAGAGCAGTGAATAAGTGTTACCCAGGAAAAACAGCACTTCAGTTCACAACAAAAAATAAATCACTGAAGCCCCATCTGTTGGGAAATGCCTCCAAAATCTCACAACAAATTGGAACTGACATTAAAATCAATTCATGACTATGAAGAACTCTATTGGTGAAGCGATGTATTTGATTTCTATTTCCTGAACTAGCACAGTACTTCCCAGGGAATTTCTGGACAAGCTTGTTAGTCTCCATCTCCTGATATGATACAAGTAAAGTTCCAGTTTTAGCAATTTTCTGTAACTCAAAGCTCTTCTAAATGGATATTAAGTCATTTTTCCCTATAAAGCTTAATTCTGGAATAACTTTAGTTATTGCAATGTTTTGATTTCAGAGTGATACATGGAAAAACTACTATAACTGTGCAGTTCCATTAATATAAAAACCACCTAGTTTTCAGCTTTTATTATGAGAATTTAAGTACAGAAATAAATTCAAAACAGAAAGCATACACTGCACTAAACATTGATACAATTCCGTCCATACCACAGCAAAATGGAGCATCTGTATTTTTAATTCACCTGACTTTACAATATAGTTACGTGCAGTAAATACCTCAGGAACCGTGACTGAAACAAACTGAGACTAGTTACTACTTGTGTGAGGTAATTAAATGTACCTGTCAATATCTTAGAGTAGAGGGAGCTGAGACAGATTAACTATTAAAACAATCAGTTAATCACAAAAACTTGGTTCTCCTCCCTCATTACTGAGGTCACACATCTAGATGCTAGCACCCCATTTAGACCTCCTGCTTGCTGAGCTCTGCCAGACCTGTCCTGGCTCTCCCTGGCTCAGCCCACCCAGCTCAGCCCCTCTGCAGGACCTTTCCTCATTTTGTCCACCTCTTAGCATTTTATTCTCCAGATACTGACCCATCCTGTCGAAAGTTTTCACTTTTGCTTCTAGCTGTAGCCTGCTTTACTATCTGTGCTAGGTTCCAGCAACTAAACCTGGGCTTTACTCACTTTCAGGGGGGCTTCTGTATAAATGTGAGACAGGGAAGCTTAGGGAGGAAGAGACTATCTGAAGTTAATCTATCATTGACAAATAGAACTGTTTAGCTACAATATTCAGAAGAAAGTAGCAAAGCTGGAAGAGGCCTCCTGAACCAAGGATACACCTACAAAAAATATTAAGGAAAAAAAAAAAAGACTATTCATGTAGTAATAAAGAATTACTCAGAGATGTTCCAGCTCTCCTGTGTGTCCTGGTCAGACAATCTGCATAGACTGAGCTCATCCTGTTCAGTTCAAATGTACTCAAGTTACACTTCAGATTTTTAGTATATTAAACTCCAGAAACATCAAATTTTAGAAGCATTTATGTGAGAAAAGACCTTAAAGATCATTGAGCCCAACCATAAACCTAACACTACTAATATCTAACCTAAATCTCCCCTGGTGCAACTTGATGCAATTTCCTCTTGTCCCAGTTGCTGGCTGGGGTTAAACCATGACACTTATTATCTGGGAAAAGAAACTGACACCACCTCGCTACAACCTCCTTTCAGGTTCCAAGTTTGTTTCTTCCCAGATAAGTGTTTATTGCCTTAGATTCCATTAGGTGTTCTGATGTCTTTTCCCCTCTGCATTTTCAGCTTGTTTCAATACTTTACAGATTACACTGTTTACTACAGTAGGCATCTTTACATACTAGATCTCTTACAGCCCATTTCCTGTAGTTTGATTACAAGGCATTTTGCTCACACAGAAAATTTGTCCATAACCCAGTAAAAATGAGGACAAACCAGCAAAACTGTCCACCTGTTCAATAAAGGATTAAAACAGCAGTTCAAAATGCTTAGCTCACTCCAGAGATCCTAAGACAATTATAAAGAAGTCAATTTTATGTCCCATATAAAACCAAATGAAACAGGTGTTTATAAAATAGGTCTGTAAGACACACCCACATTTTGCACGCAAATGTCACACATGGAAAGGTAACTCATATGTACTTCAGAATTCAAAATGTTATTGGACTGTCTCATGACATGTAAGGACTAAGTCGAAGAACACATATACTTACTGGCTTCAACACTTGAAATTGAAACCTTAATAACTTTACCTTTCCATTTAAAACAGAAAAAAAAAAGAGAAATTTTAAAAAGAAATGCCAGCCAAAACTAAAGCTAACAAACCATTTCTTGCCCTTCCAAAATCCTTCAAGAAGTGAAGTATGGCATGCATGAAACCAGATGTACTGTAACACTGCAAAGGAAAAGAAAATCACACATATCCTTATTTCTAGCAAACGGTAATACAAGAAAGTTAAGCAAAACTTCTGCTTCAACACACATCTTTCCTGGTACATAGACAAAAGAAATTGGAATGGGCACTGTACTTTTTGGGAGAGGCTTGTGAACAAGAACCATCATTTTTATCTGCTTTTCCTACCAGTCAAAAAACATAATCTAACTTCCCAGGTGTCAGAAGCAGAGCTAATATACATTTCATGGTTGGAGAAACATAAAAATGCCTACATAAACAGGAAGAAATGTGAGTTGAAAAATGCTGTTGTCATCAGTAGAGCTAAGTTTCACCCAAAAAATAGTTACAAGGTTTCTGAAAACTGGAATCTTTCAAAACCTGAAGAAAAGCAAAATATATTGATAAGTTTTGACTATGCTATATATTTGCAGAAATTTTCAACAAACAGAGATATTGAAATTAGTATGAAGGGTTATTTTTATGTCTTTTCAGAGAGTTACGGTGAAGAAAGTTAAAAGAATTTTTACAATATTTGTCTCCTTTCTGGTACTTTATTCAGATGAATACTGACTATGAGCAAAGGATCAAAAATCAAAGCGCTGAATGCTTAAACAGAGCACACTCTACTCTTTTCCTATGGAAACATTATTGAAAACAAAAAGGAATGTATATAATTTCAGGGTTTATTCTTAATGCATAGCTTCAAAGTTTTAAAAAAACCAAACCAAAACTACTGTGGAAAATGCAGGTATGCTATAAAATTATTAGGAGAGACTTACTTGGAAACTGAAATGTAATAATAATTTTCTTCTTGAATGCACATGATTTATGTGCACAAAGAAGCTGTCTCTAGTGATTACTGGAATGTGGACCCACAAGATGCCAGAAACACTATCATTTCCAAGGGCTTCTTACTGGGACACAAACTGAGGTTCAATCCATGCTGAGCTATGCTGTGCAAACATGGATAGCAGAACAAAAATCCTGGGAACTTATTCTTGGCTATGAATAGAAACAGAATGAGGAACTTCAACAATTCTACCTGCAAATTGGATTAATAAACTAACTCTCCCACAAGGAAAATCCTGGGATCTGGAGATAGTCAAGACAGTTGGAATAGAAACAGAGTAAAATTATGGACTTATAAAGAGTTTGGAGGAGGGAGGTGTACTTAGATTAGTTTTTTTTTCCTTAAGATACATCTTCTGCTGGTATTAATTGCTCAAGAGTGGACATTTATAAAGAGCTTGGTTTATTAATATTGGCAGGATCTCCTGTATTGGTAACTATTGTACGTCCGTCAGTGTTACTCTTAGCATTTCTTTCATTGCAATGTCAACACTGAATGTTAAAGGCAAAATCTTGTAAGTGGACAGGTGTAGGGATCAGCTTCAGTGAGCAGCCAGGGAGAGACTGCTCACGGAAGAATGAGGTTTATCGGAAATAAAAAACTCAGAATGTAGTTTCTCTGCAGGGACAGGGAAGGCATTCTGTGACAAGGCACACACATGAGAACTACATAGGGCTAAGTTGGGTTAAACTTTTGGGAAACCTAAAATAAAATACATTTTGTTTAAAAATGGAGTCTGGTTGCCAAGATATATGTATAAATTTAAAAGAAGGAAAAATAGAAATAAGAAAGGCATAAGAGTGTGTCCATTTCATTCCTGAAGCTACCTGAGTTTCCAGAACCTGCAAGCACTTCCTTACATTCTGCTCAGTCATTGTTAAAGCTAACATAAGTTTCCATGTTTTAAAAGTCTCTATTTTTCAAAGACGCATTACCTTATCTTCTATGCTAGACAAACTGACACATCACAAAACCCTCTGGCACAAAGGACAAGCAGGAACACTTCTTGAACAGGTCTGAGGCACATTTTCTCCGGTATTCAGAATCTCAGTGCGTTCAAAAATCCAACCTGTTCCTGCACTGTGTGAGCAGAGCAAGAGTTTGGGAGAGGAGAAAGGAAAGAAAGCCTAAAGGACATCTGGAAAGGTACAGCAATGAAAACTGTCTGTGTGATGACTCGTGATCTTATGCTACATCCAGGCAAGGTTATAATTCCACTCGATGTTGGAATTTCAGAGGATTTTCCAGGACAAAGCTATGAGGTGTTACCTTACCTAACATGCATTCACTCACAAGCTAATACAGGGAAGAGAATCTATTTTAACCTATATTGACTAGCTGAAGTGATCAGTCATTGCCACCAGTACAGCATGACAACACTCTGAGATGCAGCAAATGATGCTCTTAGCTAAGGCATAAACTAGTACTCCAAAAGCAAAGCAGCTGAGAATAATGGCCAACCTGATGCCAAGGTTGCACTACTTTAGAACCTCTCTTCAGGCTAACGTTAATTCCTGCACAGACAGTCTTTTGTAGACACAAAGCAGCTTAAGAGCCATTCAGTGAACTCTCCCACAGTATACTACTATATAACACAATGGACAACTTTGCATCAGTTTAATGAATGCAATGTTAAACCACATATTTCAGCAGGTGTGAATTACATGCAGAATCATCTTCTGTTTTTTGCTCTTAACTCTAAAACCAGGGAATGCAGTGATTCCAAAAGCAAGGTCCTGATTTTGATTAAGTCGAACTATAAACTGAAAACTCAGACTAAGAATCCAATTTAAAAAAAATAAATGACAGCAAATATTATTGATGTCTACTGTATGTAAGAATAGAGTGATGTAAAGGTGGTTAGGAAGTTAACTTGCCTCTTTGCTACCCAGAAGAATGTGAACATCTATCTTCAACATGAAGATAAATAATCCCAAAATATCCCTGAAAGGAATCACAACTTAGTCTTTTTACATTGTTTTGTAGAAACCAAAGCAACTGTGAAAATGTTCAAATCAACTGATAAAGATTTACAATATATTTAAAATGGGCTCTAGAGAGTTCTGATTGAGACACTGAAGTATCAGGGACAAAAATGAAACTGGTTACACTGTGTAGTCCTTGTGACAAACTGAGTTTCCAGACAGCTTCAATGTAACCTCCTTCATCTACTCTGCACTCCAGTTCTTTTATGCTGCCTTCATACCTGAGGGCCTCCTAACATTTGATTTGAGCCAAATCAACTTTGATTAGCTGGGATTCAAGTCTCTTCTTCTGAGAAACATGTGAAAGTGGCTGGAACCCACTGATAAAATATCAGATCTGTCTCTTGGTTCTTTTTTTCTTGGACACACGATAAATATTTTGAAAAAGATCATAAATTGTCAAGAGGAACATTTTGGAGAAGCCGGAGTCACACTTTCATTGCAATTTCTCTGTTAATAAATTATTTAGAAGAACACAATGTCAAATAGTACACAAAAAGATATTAGACAATTTATCATCTGTGTTTTAGTTGGGTTGACAAGTATTTTTGAAAGGACCACTTACAGTATAACCAGGAAATACAGAGAATAAGGTAAGAGCACAAGTAAAGAACTGTTAATTTGAGTAAAGGATAATATTAGCTTACTGTACAAAACGACCATGTGACTGCCATTGATTTATATTCAAATGCTATCACTTAAGCAAGTAATGACGCATACTAATGTATGCAGGATTTAGTCCTTACATTCAGCCACCTCGGTGAGGTGCTACATTCAGTCACCTTGGTAAGAAGCCAGGCAGGCAGCAGTGAAGTTGGGGCCAGCTATACGCCCCGATGCTTCCAGGCTGCACTCGAGCTGGCTGGATATGGAGGGTGGCACAGTCAACAGAGCCACTACCTGCATGAACAGCCCTGGTGCCTGTCGTGTTCCCAACACACCTCTCAGCAGATGGCTTCCCCCTCATTCACACGCTGTGGCTGGGAAGGCAGCAGGACAGTGGCAGCACATGCTGCTCTCCTGGTATCACTGCTCCTGCTGCCTGCAAACTCAGAGTAATGCAGCCACCACCACCACCTCCTCCACACACTAGCCCCTACCTAAAATACTGCCTTTCTAGTGTCAGCTTTATGTCCCACTTCCCTTATGACAATTAACACTTGCTGTGCCCCTTTGTGACTGCATATGTTACCAACATCAAATAAGAAAAAAAAAAGTATTGTAGTTAAGAGAACTGTATATATAGTGATGAAGTCCATCTTGAGGGCATATTGCAAGGGAATGTATAATGAAATTTAAAAAAAAAAACCCACAGGTTTTAAAGCTCAAAAGCACTTTAGAAGCAAGGATTTAATTTTTATCATAGCAGGAGATCTGTAGAAGAAGACCTTCTGGTCACAACTGTGGCAAGGAAGCTTTCTTCCACAGTGTGGTCCAAGGTACATTAAGGCACATCCCTTCAAGACTCACTTTTAATTAAGTAAATTAAGTCCATCTCTGTGATTAAAAAAGCAAAGAAGAGCTTAGTAGGGCTGCAGGAAATAAAATAATCATTTCCTGGGTGGCAGGATTTTCTCAGCACGCCAGAAAAACCCTAGCCAGCTTCCAAAAAATCACCACAGGTTCACAGCGCAGGAGCAGAAACAGGAACTATAATCAAGGGTATCAAGGGTGGAAGTCCATCACACAGGAGCTCCTACTGATCACTGTCCTCTTCTTTTTTTCACCCTGTCAAGGACCAGATATAAGGATGCTTTGCCTCAAACATTCTGCCTGTTATGACAGGAAAGATGTGATCAGAGAGAGGGTCCTTTGGAGGTGGGACAGTGCTGTTATGAACCAAATTCCTGCCCTGCCTTGAGACTCAGTCCCTCCCACCTTTGACTCACTTCCTGGAGGAAGGCTCAAAGGGCTGCTGTGCACATGTGGACACAACCACACAAAAAATCCAGAGGTGTGCACCAGGTTAACGATAAAAGGAAACGGATTGGACCCCCTTTCTCTCCTTTTTTCCTCTAATTCTCTTTAGCTTTGTTCATCTTGCAACACTGGGATCCAGACCATCCACAGAGCAGGACCAACACAGGTTTTAAGAACTGGTGATATTCTTTGTTTTCTTCCTTTGCTTTGCCAGGGCAAAGCACAGCTATCGTACTTTAACCTGTACTCCATACTGAACTTAGCTGTGGGAGTGAAGAGCTTGTGGAAGTGTGCTGCAGCTTGTTAGCCAGCACCTTTAAGGAGTTTGTTGTGGGAGTTGAGAACTTCTTAAGCATACTGTACAAAATTAAGGGCTTGCTAGCCTCCGCTTGTAGAAGTGTATTGAACAAAATTTAAGGACTTGTTAGTCAACATCTTTTGAGTCTCAATAGTGGGCTGGTTGCTGGAGTTACAGCCACTGTTACAATAAAGAATAATCACTCCCTGGCATGTGGTCTGGTCTCTTTGTTCAGACTGATGAGAATTTACAGGGAAAGTCACACCCTTACCACTGGGTTGTGACACACCCATACTCATAGTGCCTACTACGCGTACTTTTTACTGGCTGGTTGGTTCTATTTTCTGGTGTGGTCAGGCCAAAAATGGCTGTTTAACATTCTTTGATGACATGAAGTTCTTGATGAGACGAAGTTCTTTAATCAGCTTGGTTACTCACTATTTCACAGTTACATCTGGAAAAACACATCTGAAATATTGTCATTCCACGATGTACCAAAGCACCTGTTTTCAGCCATAACCATTTCCATGACTGCAAGCATCCAAGGGTGTGGTCAGGCCAAAAATGGCTGTTTAACATTCTTTGATGACATGAAGTTCTTGATGAGACGAAGTTCTTTAATCAGCTTGGTTACTCACTATTTCACAGTTACATCTGGAAAAACACATCTGAAATATTGTCATTCCACGATGTACCAAAGCACCTGTTTTCAGCCATAACCATTTCCATGACTGCAAGCATCCAAGAAGAAAAACAAACGAAGGGAAAGTTTTTTTTTAGAGACAACATTAAATCGCAAGAAATGAGTAGAGGAAGAAAAAGAAGTAAGTAAAACCAGTTACACCAGTAACACCAAAGAAAATTTACACAAAAAAACCCAGTAAAATACCTACAGATGGGAAGATGAGGGGAGGCAAGAAAAGCATAAATTGTGTTGACAGCATGAAAAACAAAGAGAAGAAGGAAAAGAAAGTCTTTACATACAAACAATGTGCTTGTAAAGATAGATAAGCATAGATAAACTAGGTACTGTCAATAAAATTACCACCACAAGAAGAAAACTGCATAACTCAGAAAATGATGGCACCTTAAGCATTACTGGAAGTAAAAAGTAACCTTTAACAAATGTGGTCAGTTATAATGGAAGCACCTCAGGACATCTGAAACTATTCAAGAATAATCACACGGGCTCATAAGATTCCAGTTCAAAAAGCAGTGATCAGGTGGAACGGCCCTTTCAGAGTTTAGCTCTAAGAATGTGAGTTATGGTTTCACTATAAGAAGCAAATTCGACTCAACCATCCCTCTTGTTCCCGTACTTTAGGTGACATTCCCATACTTAAGGCTTCATTCTTCGATTACATAAGTTTGCTCAACCTCATAAGTGATGAGATCTATCAAGAATATGTTTTATCAGTCCCTACACAGAAACTGACAACAGTGACAAAACAGATTATGACTTCTTAAAATCTTGGACCAGATGATCTTTGGAGCTTGCTCCTAACCTGGGCTGTTCCATGATTCTTTGGTCTTTGATACAATTCTGATTGTTCTCAGTTTCTAGTGGTCCATAGTGCAGAGCAGCACATCTGACATTATAGGCACAAAACACTGTGTGCAGCTGAGTGCTAAGTACTACTATTCCAGTGTGATATCTTAATGTTACTTAATAAAGGTACCATTTACTATATTAATTAATAGTCAGGAAGTCATAAGAGGCCTAGTAAATTCCTTGAGCTGAGGATAAAAATCAAACAGAAGGCTTTTGATCAGCCTTAAATCTGATTTACCATGGATTTCTTTTAAACGACTACTGTCATCATTGCTCAGCTTTATATTTGCATTTCAGCTGGTTTACACCCTAAACCAGATTTCACAGAATAAATCTGTTTTCCAAAAAAGATAATTATCCACATCAACCAATGAATGTTGATTAGTCAAAGACAGAACAATGTGCTTGCTTTGTAATAATGTGCTTTGTTTTCTTTTCAAAGCAAATAATTTCCTAATAACGCCAAGAGAAAAGGGTAAAACTGTTACTACAGTTAATGCAGTTATAATTCAATTTTGTTTTAGCCATTGGCATAAATGTTAATATGTTCTATCCTCTTATTCATAAAGCTACCACTGGAAATGATATCACAGCGCATGCTACACTCCCTGTAGCAATGCTCTTGGCTTCAGACCCAATGAATTCAGTTTATCTTTTTTCACTGAGTTCCAAATTTATTAGACATACCTCACTATTTTTATTTGTGATATAAACTTGTCTGACTTGTTTCCCAGCTCTACATTAGTGATTTGTTATCCTTTGGTAAATGAAAGTTACTTTAGCACAGAATCACAGTTCTCACTTGCTTGGTTGATGCCACCTGATAAAATGAATTTTTTTTTCCTAGTCGAATATAAAGCACACTGAATCACTAGAAGAGGATGAAAAAAGTCAGAAAGATAAATAATATATTCAGCGAAACAGGTTTCTCATGTGAAGACATAAAAGCAATGTAAATCCACCACTCTGTTTTAGTATTGCACATAGAAAAAAAATGTCCTGTTAAAAAAAAAAAACAACATTTTTTAATTACATGGATTTGCTTACAAGATTTTCTGCATACTGACCTATGCTGCTTTTTGTTCAGAATTAGCTTTTCAGATTCATACTCTCAGAATGCATGAAGAGTACATGTGACCACATTCATCACCTTTTCTGCCACAAATTTCATTCAGTTCTTACACAGCACTCAAACAGCCAAGATAAATCACGCATCTTTCAGATTTCTTAGTTTGTTCTTTACCCTGACCTATAAGACATATTTTGGTATCTCCCCTTTATGAAAAGCCTCTGAAGCACATACCATACTGACATACATGGTTTTGCACTTCCAAAAATGCCAGCGAACAAATGTTTTTCAGTATTCCCAAATCCAATTCAGCATAAAGCTCACAGTTTCCTAGGATCTATACCATTCATTCACTAATATTTTCCCAGGAGCAAAATTTTACTAGAATTTAACACTGTGAAATTTTACAGAAAACACACTCAGCTAGACAAAAACATTTTACACCTTTCATGGGAACACAAACCAACAGAAAGCATAAAGCCAGTTTACAAATTGGGTCAATTTTGCTAGCAATGAGATGTTTTTCCCTGAGTTCTAAGGGTAATTTGTTTAACACAGTTTAAAAATGCAGGTCTGAATGCTACATTCAGAGCACTGCATTTCAAGAGCATTCAACATGCATTTCATTGATACTGGAGGATTTGAGAACTCTAGAAACAATTGTTCCCTGAAAATGCAGGGGCAATAAACTTTATAAATTGTCTCAAGTTCCTTTGAGTGTTAAGTATCACCAAAAAAAGGAAGGAAAAAGCCAGTAAAAACTCAGTCATGGAAAAACTTTCAATTACAATCAGTAAGCAAAAATATATCCCTGTACAATCCTCTGTCACTGCCACAGGAATCAAAGAGTACAAAGTGACTCTTCTTTTTGTGAGTGAGAGAAATGTTTACTATTCTTTCAAGACTGGAAATCTGGCATAGGAGAGAGACATATGTCAGAGGAAAATAGAAAGTTAAAATGGTAATAAATATTGAAATGCAAATAGGGGTTCTGGAAGTTTATCCCTGTGCATTTAAATCAGTTTTCAGGGCTCCCCTGTGACTTTGGACATTTGGTTGGGCAGCTCTTGGTTTATAGCTTCTAAATTCTAAATTGCTTTAATCTTTGTGATTGAATAATAATGAACTGCAAAGCCTGGAATTATGCAACAGAAGCCTTTCACCCATCCAGTTTCCTTGCAAAATGCAAACTGCACTGATTATGGTTTCACTTAGCCCATTTGTTGAACACTAAAGTAAATTTCCCAGTCCCTCAGCCATAATTTTAAAAGTACTCAGACAAATTAATGGAAGCCCATGTCTCATATCCCCATCTATGTTAATGAACTGCATTCCCCAGTTGTATCATAATTACCAATTTGGCCACAATAAGCTTTAACTAGGACTCACAATACATTTTCACAACAAAACATGTAACTGCTGTAATCAGAAATACAACTCAGTGGGCATAACATCCACAGAGTTACAGAAAACCAAAGGACATGTTGGCAAGTTGACAAGATGACACAAAGTTGGGGGAGAGTGT